>NC_142336.1:59392422-59693938 GCF_054954075.1 Amborella trichopoda | reverse complement strand
ACTACTTCAACTCTTGGATTAGCCTTAAAATATATTTTATCTTTAATAATAAAATTTAAAGCTTAAAAAATAGTGTAGATCGAGCCGATCTATGAAAATTTAATCCCTTTTGGATTTGCTTTCAAAACTTTAGATGGGGTGGCGGGAGGAAGTCTTGAAGTTGATGGGACTGATATCTTTGATTTCTTCTACCTTGTAAGGGAGAACTCTTCGTCCCAAGATGTTAAAGCCTCAATAGCCAAAAACGCCTTGGCCTCAACCTCAGCCTCAGCCTCTGGTGCATCTTTGGAAGGAATTTGAACTTCTTCATCAATTATTGCAAATCCTTGTGGTGTTGTGCGGCTTGTGGTGCTGTTGGTTCATCGGAAAATCTTGGAGAGGTGTGTGCAACAGAAAGTCGGTGCTTTATTCCTCGGTATCCTTTTTAAACCGAAGATGCATCCATTGGTTTTTAGGTTGGCTGTTGCTAAGGGTGTGGGGAAGAAGCCTCGATCCCGCTTTGATCCTTTGCATGTAGATCCCTTGGCCATAGTTGTTGTTGAAGAGGATTCCATGCCGAAGCCTTCTCCTCCTCTTTTGGCGCTTGAGCCAAGCTTTGATGATGAAGTAGCAGATGGTATATTGGTGGCCTTGGAATTAGCGGAAGCCACTCCTTTAGAGGTGGTGCCCCATGATGATCAGGTCCTTTCCCATCTTCTTTTGGAGGATGGTCCTGGTCAGCCTTCGTTTGGGGTTCATAAGTCTTTGGATGATACACAGCTGGTTGAGAAGATGCTCTTCGACATGGGTATGGATGATGTGTCACTTGCAGTTGTGTTGGATGGGATTAAGGAGAGGCGACGAGCCAGGGGTTTAGTGGTTTCAACTGATGATGGTCATTTGAAAGGTCCTCTCATGATGCCGGTGAAAAACAAAAAGAAGAAGTTGGAGGAAAAAAAAATTGTTCGTGATACTCGTTTATCAGCCAGACTCCAAGCTAAATGTGTTATTAAGAAGGGCCCATCGAGAGCGATTGTCTTCCGTGATCACTCAGTGGTCAATGTGGACACTAAATCACGTTCTTCTTCCAGTGACGACGAACATGCTGTTGATTTCATGGTGGACGAGCTGCACCCCTGATTTTGGTCTTGATGGAACATATTCTTCTTTAAGGGGATTGGGTAGTCAGTTTAGGAAAATAAATGTTTATTTTCTTGTTACAAAGTTTAAACCAGTGATTCTGATTCTCCATGAGACAAAACTCCCTAGTCCTGATGTTGCAGGGGCTATGGAGATTTGGGGCTCGAGTGTTGTTGCTTTTGATGGTATTGAAGCATGTGGAACATCTGGTGATTTGTGGGTCTTATGGGATCCAACAGTTATCCATAATTTTGCTATATTTAAACGTGATTTCTTTTTGCTTTTGGCTTTTTGTGGTCCTAAAGTTGGGTTTCAATGGGGCATTGTCAATGTGTATGGATCCTTTAGTGGGCTTTGAAAGAAAGTTTTCTTTTGGAGTTAAGTTATGTTATTCATTCTTTTGAATTTTCGGTTGTGGATGGTGGGGATTTCAATTTGATTTGTTGACCTGATGAGAGCTTGTTGGGTAATCCTATTAATTCTTCTATGATATGTTTTAATAGGTTTATAGATAACCATTCTTTTATGAATCCCCCTATTATAGGGGCCAGGTTCACCTGGTCCAATAATAGTATGTCTAACTTGGCAATGTTGGAATTAGATAGGTTTCTGTTCTCGATGGAATGGTTGGACGAGTACCCATTGTCTTTGGTGAGGGCACTGTCGAGATTGTCCTCAGATCATTGTCCCATCCTTCTTAATTCGGGGATCTTAAAAGGAGGTCCTAAAGCTTTTAGACTGGACTTGAGTTGGCTACAAGAAAAGCAGGTGGTTGACTTACTAGTGCTTGGCTGAATATAGTGGTGGAAGGCTCCATAGATTTCCAGCTGCATGGTAAGTTACTAAATATCAAGTGGAAACTTATTAGGTGGAAACAAGAAAATAAATTTGATGTTAAGGCAAGAATAGATGGAGTTTTGCTAGAATTGGAAACGATAGACATACCTCAGGGGTGATTTCTAAACAAATAGTTTTGGAGCATAATTTGAAGAGCTTGAAGTTGGAAAAGCTACGCAAATCTGAGGAGATTTATTGGAGGCAATGATCTAAAACAAAATGGCTTAAAGAAGAGGATCTCAACACCAAGTATTTTCATGCAATTGCTAGTTCTAGAAAGAGGCAAAATGATGTTTTTGATTTATCAATTCCTGGTGTTAATTCAGAAAATGAAAGTGCAATTGAAAATGCTTTGGTGAACCATTTTAAAAAAGCTTTTACTAAAGAAGTTAATTTTACCCCATCTTTGAATAGAGTTCCCTTCAAAATGCTCTCTTTACAATTGATAAATTAACTAAAAAGGGAGGTTACAAGTGAGGAATTACAGAAAGCGGTTTTTGCCTTACCTGGTGACAACACCGAGACCTAATGGTTTTCCTTTGGCATTCTTTCCTAAATTTTGGTCGGTGGTTAAAGGGGAAGTCTTAGAATTTGTCAAAAGCTTTATGATCAAGTGTAAATTCTACTTTTTTAGCTTTGATTCGTAAGAGAGTGATGATTTCTAATCTCTCAGATATAAGGCCAATAAACTAGTTGATTAGCCTGTAGAAGATTATTGCTAAGGTGTTGGCAGAGAGACTATAGGTAGTTTTGTATTTTCTCATTTCTAGTACTCAATCTGCTTCATTCAGGATCATTAAATTACAGACAGTGTTTTGTTGGCTCAAGAATGCATTCACTTTAGAGTTATTAGTAAGAAGCCGGGTATCCTCTTTTAGTTGGATGTAGAAAAGGCATATGATCGGGTTGACTGAGGGGCCTTTTTAGAAATTTTGTGAGGTATTGGTTTTGGTGAGAGATGAAGATCTTGGATTTTTGGGTGCCTCTCCTCAGCACATTTCTCAGTCTTATTTAAAGGCAGTCTAGTGGGTTTCTATAATGCCTCTAGAGGGTTACGACAAGGGGAACCTTTGTCTCCTTTCCTCTATACAATCTATGCTGAATGTTTTAGTTTATTGCTAAATAGGTTGGAGAATGAATTTTAATAGATTTCAGGTTGCTAATTATGATATTCAAATATCTCAATCTTCAATATACTGATGATACCCTTATTTTCTGTGAGGCAGAGTCATTATAAGTTTCAAATATTGCAAGGTTTTTGGATATTTGTGAAGCCACTTTGGGCTTGAAAGTAAATTTTCATAAATCTTCCATGGTTGGGATTAGCTGTGATGGAGGGGTGATAGAGGAGTTCGCATCTATTATGGGCTGTAAGGTTGGATCCTTTCCTATTACTTATTTGGGTCTTCACATCTCTGATTCAAGGCTATCGATTACAGTTTGGGATATAGTGCTTGAAAGAGTTCAAATTAAATTGGATTTGTGGAAGTATAAGTATCTCTCTTTTGGTGGAATGGTTACTTTGTTAAAATCGTGTTTATTAAATCTCACAGTTTACCAAATGTCTCTGATTAATATGTCTGCTTCGGTTGCTCGAAAATTAGAAAAAATGATACGGGATTTTCTTTGGGGCTCTAATTCAGATGGGAGGACGTTTCACTTGCTTAGATGGGATAGGGTGTGTACGTCTAAGAAAGAAGGTGGTTTGGAATTAAAGAGGAAATGTTTTTAATCAAGCACTTTTATACAAGTGGTGGTGGAGAAATTTAAAGCTAAAAAATCATCTTTGGTTCAAAGTTCTCTTGGCTGAGTATGGGATTGATATATTCCAAATGTGGTTGGGTAATGGGCATGGAAGAGAGGTCTCACAGGTGTGGAAGGCTATATATAGATGCAAGCCGATTGTTTCAGGGTATTCAAGGTGGAACATTAGGTGTGGCAGTCAAGTATTTTTATGGCATCATAAATGGGTAGGGGAATTTCCTTTGAAAGTTGCTTTTCCTGATCTTTTTGGATTGGCAACCCAGCCTAACTTGACTATTCGTGATGCTATAGAGAGGAGAGGTACGCAATATTCTTGGAATATCTCCCTCTCTTATGGCCATCTAAGTAACCACTTTCTTTCCCAATGTTGTGCTTTAATAGAAATTTTGGAAACTATTTATGTTGCTGGTGATGCAAAGGATGAAATTATTTGGGAGATTGCGAGTGATAGGATGTTTTCAGTTAAGTCCTGTCATAACTTACTGTTCCATGATATGCTAAGATGGTCTTATTCCATAGTGGCGTCTATTTGGAAATGGTCGATACCCCATAAGGTACAATGTTTTATTTGGCTTGCTTTTTTAAACAGGAGTTTAACCATCGATAATTTGATTAAAAGGGGGAAAATTTTGCTCAATGTATATTTGTTATGTAAAGAAGATGGGGAATCAAGGACACATACGTTGATTCATTGTCCTTTTATAGCACGTGTTTGGTATTGACTGTTTTCCACTCTTGGGGTACATCTGGTACTCCCTCAAACGGCGGAAGGGATTGTTTCTCAGCTATTTGTTGGCCATTTGCCAGCTATTGGTAAGGTTATATGGACGATATCTAAAGGGGTGATCCTGTAGGACATATGGAAGGAGAGGAATAGAAGAACCTTTGATGGGAACTCTTTATCCTTTGAGAAGATTTTAACCAAAATTAAGCATTCTATTTGGTTGTGGTTGTCTGTGACTAAAGAAGGATGTGGGATTTCAATAGTTGATGTCATGACAAATCTTAACAATCTCTTTCTCATTGGGAATACACATATTAGACCAAAGTGTTTTTGGGTGGCACCTGCAGTTGCTGGAATTGGTAGTGTTGCGCACGATCCCTCGGGTTCTATTGTCTTCTCTTTTGCTAGTCCGAGTGGGATAAAAACAGCTAATTTTGCTGAATTGAGGGCTCTTTTGTGTGGAGTGAAAACTATGATTGATAAAAATATAATAACTAATATGTGGATTGAGGGGGACTCTTTGAATGTGATTAAGTGGTACAATAACGAATAGAAGGTTACGTGGGAGCTTCGGTCATTGTGGTTGCAAATTATGGATCTGGTTGAATCTATTTTTGTTTCTTTCATTCATGTGTACTGGGAAGCAAATTCCATTGCTGATTCTTTGGCCAAGGGAGGTGCTTGGTTGCTTTCTCTCTCGATTTCTTCTGATGTAAACTCTTTTATTTAGTCATTGATAAAACTTTCAAATATTTGTCAAAAAAAAAAAAACAAAATATATTACAAGATGTATTATTTTCAAAACTTGAAATCTATTTTTTTTTTTGAAGCCCATAAATCGAGATTTTAAATTTGGATGTGGAGATTATTAATTTGAGTATAATTGGGCATCAAAACAACTTTTTCTAATAAAATTTTTGAGGCAAGTTTGATGGTTTAGAGCGTAGGCACCAAATAAACTTTGCCCTTTAAAAAAGTTTCTCTCTCTTCAGCAGAATATTCTTTCTATGGTGACCAACGATAATCTTACAGAGGACATATAAAACCAGAGCCCTGCAATCCTGGAACGACACCAATCGATTCCACGGGTTCCTCGTTGGAGTGAGAAACATTAATTTCTACAGAATTTTTAGAGAGAGAGACAGGGGGAGATGTGGGTTTTGAGCGCAGTGGGTTTGGGGACAATGGTGAGCAGATGCTTATCTTCCCCTCTAGCTTCAGAAGATGTGAGTTTTGGATCGTTTTGGTGGTTTAGTTACGCAGGGATCTCAGGTTTCCTTGTTCTCTTCGCCGGAATCATGTCTGGTTTAACCCTAGGTCTTATGTCTCTTGGCCTTGTTGAGCTTGAAATTCTTCAGAGGAGTGGAACATCTGCAGAGAAGAAACAGGCTGGTTTGTGAATTTCTGGACCCTATTCCATGGTTTTCATTGTTGGGCTCTTTTTATCTTTGTTTTTGTAAGCTTTAATCTGTTAATGGTATGAGGTTCCAAGCTCAATTTTATTGATTTGTTTGTTGGGTTTTCACTTTATTGGGTTTTGATCGGTCAATGGATTAAAATTCATTGTTTTGGTTGGGTTTTCTTTGTCTATTGAAATTTAGCTTGTTTATGGATCCAGGCAGGTGATTTTTTTGTCGAGCTTCTGCCTATTGGTAATGGATTTGATAGGATTTCTACAAAATTCCAGCTCTTCTTGTCTTGAATTCTGATCTGATGAGAGATCAATTCCCATTGTTCTTTTCCCCTTTTATTTTTTACAATAATTAAGAGAATTATGTAAGCAATTGTTGTGGTGAATATAGAGAAGAAAATGTTGGGCTTTCCTTGTTTGTGTCATAAATCTTCCCTTGAATTGTTACAGAAATTAATTGTATTGATCTGTATCATGGATTTTGCATTCAAACAAAGTGGTTCTGGGAATGATTCGGGAAACAGGAAGAAAAGGCTAGTTGGAATCAAAGTGATTCAGGGAAAAGGAAAGATGAGGCAATTAGAGGGCTGTAAAATATAAAAAGCAGCATGGTTGTTCATAACTAATGATAACCTAGTGCTGCAAAATCAAGGCATGGAGAAAATTAGGGAAACACACGTTACTGTGTTGACAAAAGTATGATAAAATGTTGAAAGGGGTGGGAGAAGCATGAGAAATAGAGGAAAACATGGTTGAACTATGTCACCCATGAAATCGACAAGTAAGATATGTCTTGTTCTTCAAACGCATTTTTTAAGATATGGATTCCACATTCAGGTTCTCCTGCAATCATGGTTTCGTGGGGCATCTGAGATTGAAGCAGGATCGATGAAATTTGGTATATTGATTGGGGATTAAAGATTATAGGCATAGGCGTGAGTATAGAAAAGCTTGTTCCTTTGTTGAACAGATTGCTACTCATTGTTGTAGACTTGTAGCCATGAAATCTGGAATATGGAGTGGGTTCCCTATCATCTTTTCAATTGATATTGCCTGCATAAGATATTTCTTCTAGGATACATTTAAATTACCCATACGAGTCACCGAACTTTCTCTAATTATTTACTCGAAACCAACAAGGAATAAATCAAGAAGAAGAGGTCTAGGATTCAACACCTTTGCTAACAAGGACTCACACCAAGAAGCATAAGTCCGCCTCCATGTGCTACATTTTAGTAATTTATCAAACATAATATATCAGAGTCATGGAAATGGAAATGTTTCCAATTTCTAAAGTACTAAATGTAATCTACAAGACACTGGTCTTAATGTTGTGATTTAGTGTTGTTTGGAATATTTTCAGGACTTGTTTCTAATTTCTGAACAACTAAATGTAACCTATAAGACTTTGGTCTTATGTTGTGACTTAGTGTTGCTTGGGATGTTTTCAGGACTTGAATATCTCCTCCTTTTGACGTGTTCTTGTTGCTTATGTTGTTGTTGCATTGTTTTTTTGCAGCTGACATCCTTCCAGTTGTGCAAAAGCAACACCAACTTCTCGTGACTTTACTTTTGTGTAATGCAGCTGCCATGGAGGTAAGGATTTTTCTAATAGAGATGCAAATGGAGACATAAAATAGAGGCACATGGGAAACTGTGACTCTATAATGGAGTTCTGTTGTTTGTTCCCTTTTTCTATGTCTTAATCTTGGGCAACACGGCATTGGGAATTTGGTCCAGAACGGTGTAAATGATTGGCTTCCGAGAATTCTAACAAGCGATGCAACTGACGTTATGGCATTTGATGTTTATTTCTATTGTGGTCTTGAGCATATAATGCACAATGAGGTTTTGGTTAGATGGTACTTTCATCTGAGTTTTGATATTACTTAAACCATTACAACTTACATCAATGGAATTTACTAATTGCAGTTTGGTGATTATTTGCTATTTGCAGGCCCTTCCAATTTATCTGGATAAAATTTTTCATCCGTTTGTGGCAGTCATATTGTCCGTTACCTTCGTTCTATTCTTTGGAGAGGTCAATTCTTTATTCTTTTGATAAGCATACTTGTAAAAAGAGAAAGAAATGACATATAAAAAAATAAAATTAATTTTTTCCATCACTATAATGCATTCGGTTGTTTATGATGCCCTTTCATATTGTAAAGCATAGGTTCTGAAAATTTGATTTGTGTTTTTCTGTTTCCTTTCTCAGGTTATTCCTCAAGCTATATGTTCAAGATATGGGCTTGCTGTGGGTGCGAATTTTGTATGGCTTGTGCGTATTTTAATGATAATCTGTTATCCCATTTCTTATCCCATTGGGAAGGTGATTTCTCTACTCTTTTAATTGAATTGTAATGTACTCACACTCAAGCTTAATGCAATGTTAAGCTTACCCTGTCTAGAGTGAAGAAGATGGTCGTGCTTATGTATTTTAAGTTCATGTTTCCTATTGGCTCTGTTGGTTGGCGACAAACAAACTGTTAGATTAGGGTTTATGAAACAATCTTTATCCCATCGATGAACTTCAGTGGATAATGTGTTTCCTAAAAAAATTGAATGGATAATAGTCAGTCATTTAGCCTATCATCTCCATTTTGTCAGCATAGGGTTTTAGGTGGGGCATTCCGTTTGTCACCTTAATTTAAATTATTGTTTTGTTCTGAATGAAATACTTAACTAATATGATAATTCTTGTTGATTTTTTAGATTCTAGATTGGGTGCTTGGACATAATGATTCAGCATTGTTCAGACGGGCTCAACTAAAAGCCCTTGTATCTATCCACAGTCAAGAGGTAGGTTTACTTCACTACCATTCTGATGATAACTGTCAAGGGCATGATACATATGTCATGATGGATGCTTGAAATGCAATCATGATTCCTCATAATTGGAATCTTCCTGACTTTTAGGCTGGCAAAGGAGGAGAACTCACTCATGACGAGACAACAATTATTAGTGGGGCACTTGATTTAACTGAAAAGGTAAGAATCGTAATGAAACATCGATAACTCAAACTTTTCGTACTTCTGTTCATATTTGTTGTCTGCAACTTTTCAGGCTCATTAAATTTTAATCAGCCATGGGTTTTATGTTTTAGAAGAGCTTAAAGTTGATAAAGTCTCATTTAACACCAACCACCCCCCCCCTCCAAAAAAAAAAAACAACAAAAAGGGAAGAAGGTTGATAAAGCCAAAAGCTGATAAATCAGGCCATGTTGTTCTTTACATGTGCATTATATGCAATAATTTTTTTTTCCTTTAAATCATTAACTTTTCCTTTTATTGACCTTGCAAGTGTGTATATTGTTCTTGACAAAAACATGAGCATTTGTACATTAGACACTACAAAATTCAAAATCTTGTACAGATGGAGAGGACTTTGATTCTCCTTTGGCAAGTGAGTTGGCTTCCACATTGGTTTATTTGCTGGAGTAGGTGAATGATATTCACCAAACTTGGTCCTGTAACCGAATTTTATTGAACACCTGAATGAGATTGCCATAGGTAGTCTCCAGGGCCTGTAGCCTACTGTGCTGCATTACTTGAATTCCTTTCCACCATCAGAATTGTTGGCAAAACAGTAAATATGTAAAGACCTTGAACCTTTGTGCAAGCCTCTGCTTCACTGACACTGCTGTCAGGAAGTGGGCCTGAATACGTGAGGATGCATCTTCCATTGTAGACTCTTACTAGACCTCTCACCACCTCTGCCAGACCCAGATTGCCCATTGAGCTTCTATCAAAGTTCTGTTTGAATGTGCCATCTGGGGGGGAAGTCCATTTGGTCAGTCTGTTTCTCCTGGGAACTAAAGTTAGTTTTGGATGTGTCTTGAAAGTGGGATCGAAAGTCCGTAGTACTGAAACCACAAAGCTCCTTGCACGTTCTCACCCACAAGATGGCTTTCACTGTTAGTTTGCCCTTGAGGGAGCGCAATTCTGAATGAAGATCTCATAAGGCTCTGCTGTTCTGCTCCAATCAAAGATGCCAGATGATGGCTGTCATTGTTATCCTCAGGAGCACGTCGAGTTTTGGGAGTGGTGGGGCACATGATTTGGTTAAGGGGCAATCAACTGATTCCGCAACTACCCACTGGAAGTGGAAGCCAAACAATCGAACACACATGACCAAATATCTAAAGTAAATGGGGATCAGAGAAAAAAAAGGTGATGTACCATTTCCTCTATTCGCTTGCAGCAGAGGCATACATGGGGCATTGGTAACCTTCTTTCTGTCTCTGAATTGGTTGTGGTGTGCATTTTGTTCAAGACCAGTGGCTATATAAATCCCTTGATAGAGCAAAATCGCGGAACATTTGGGATAAGACTTGGATGATGATGATGAGTAGTAGCCATGCAAATGCTTGAGAATTGTGTTGGGCTAGAATTGACGAAATCGAAGAGACGATGGTGTTGTCCACCCTATTGCCAAAGATCAGTCTATAGATAAATTTGACGGAGTGCTTGCCTGAGGATTGGGTTCTGAGATGGCAGTGTCCATTTTTTTGGGGCTGTACTAGATCTGGTGGAGCTTGTGTTGCGAAATGGTAGAGGCATCAATATCTGAGTCTCTGAGTTTTAGCTTAATCAACCATTTTATGAGTGAGCCCTCGCCTGATACCAAGTCTACGACAGTGGCGTCAAAATTTGACATGTACAGGTGGTTACCGAACCATTTATCTGTCCAGAACCAATTGGACTTACCATCCCCCGTGAGCATGCTGTTGTATCTTGTAAAAGACGAGCTGCAGGGATCAATGCTCCTGCACTTACCAGATACCTTACTTGGCCTCTTACTTTTTTAGGAGCCAGCCAGCCCAATATGCTTCATATTTCTTTAGAAGCACCTCCCTCTCTAGGTAGCACATCTCTACCACCATTAGGTGAGTAATTCTTTGTTCATTTGTTGTCATTTACTGATTGCCAAACTACCAACTCCTTTCAGTAAGCACACTTTATCCTACCTTACCAAATGGAATCTGTTTTGAACCTGTTCATAAGGCCGTCAAGGCAATTTGCTACGGAGACTGGGACTTTGAAGATTGAAGACTGGGAAATTAGCCAGTGTCGATTTGATGAGTGCTTCTGCCTCCCATAGAAAGGATCTTCGCCATCAAATGCTCTAGTTTCTTTAAAACTTGTCCTCCACTGCCCATAAAGACGTTGCTGGCCTGCCAATGTTTCAGGGAGACCTAGGAATTGCATGGGCACGCTATTCACCTTGCAACCCACGAACCCTGGTCAGGTGTTTCACTTCACCTCTTCTTAGGGGCAGGAAAACCTTGAATCATCAGTGAATCATCAGGAAAACCTTGAATCATAGGATCCTGCATTGTTGCCTTGACAACCAACCTTTGGCATTGACCGCTTCAATCATTTTGGTAAATGATTCCACAACAATGGAGAAGAGGAAGCGGACAGTGGGTCCCATTCTTGACACCTCTAGTTGCCTGGAAGAATCCTTTAGCACAACTGTTGGCGAGGAAGGAAAAGTGGGTCAATGAGAGACAACCATGGAAGTCTCCTCTATGGCCAAAGCCCATAATCTCCATTCTTTTCTGTAGGTATGACGGACCAGCGCCACCTATTTTGGGCCTTGCCTATATTTAATTTATGTATAATTGCAGGAGTGTTATTTTTGTCCCTCGAGTGTATGCATTCGTGGGTGAAAAGGACGACATCCAAGACCTGCCAGACATTGACATAAGGAGATTGGGGCAGTGGCACCATGTCGCAGCGTCGCCTAACTGAACTAAGCCTTATGGCCAAAACCTTGGCTAGGACTTGTACAGGCTTCCCAGGAGACTAATCGGACGGATGTCGTCAAAGGACTCCATTCGAGGGACTCCATTCCTTATTTTTTGGGGACCAGAGCTATGAAGGAGGTATGTATAGCTTTATTGATTCTGCCCACATGGTAGACTTCTTGTAACATAAGGAGTCCATCCTTCAACATGTGCCAAAAAAAGCTGGAAGTATGCAAAGTGGAAACCATCTGGGTCTGGAGCTTTTTCCTTTCCCTGTCCGAACACTGCTTCTTTTATCCCTTCAATGTCAAAGGGCTTTTGCACCATCGCGAGTTGTCCTGGGATGGTTGGCAAAGGGAAAAATGTCTATCGTAATTGCTAGCCTTGCCTCTACTTGGAAGGCCTTCTTGAAGTGCTGAATGATGGCCTTTTTGATTGATTCAATGCTTTGGTCCTGCCACGTGGATTTGATCCCATGAATATTGTTGGATCATATCGTCGACCATGTGACAATTTCGTATTATGATCACCTTCTTTCAACTACTTGACTCTAGACCTTTGGCACCAATTTTACCTGTAGTTCGAGGCAAAATCCTGGAGAGCAGCCTTCTGTTTGACCTTTTTGCTATCCTCCTTTAAGGTAAGGGATTTGTCGCTCTGCTATGTCCAGGCTCTTGAACTTGGGCAGTGACATTCGACATTTTGTCTGGATCTTCCCAAACGTGTCCTTCATTTAATCCTTTTCTTTGAGTACCTGCAATTTTTTACTTGGCCTATATCCATGCCACCCCTTCCTCCAGGATTGAGGACCACCAGTTCTCCACTAGGGCAGGCATGCTCTTCTCCTCGAGCCACATATGTTGCAAAAGGAAGGGACTGTATGTAATAATTTTTGTGAATCTTTTATGTCTTGCTTAGTTGCCTTCATAACCCCTGTGTTTATGTCTTGAAGACCCTCATATTATTATATAATGTGTTGGAATTCATGTACTATTTAATTTTTGCATAGATGAAAAGCATCTATTAAGTACTAAATAGTAAACCTGCATTAGGATTCTTAGTGAAAGAGAAAACTGTTATATACAACAACTTGGAGTTTCGACAATCATAGGGACTGTAGCCAATTTAAAATAAACTTCATATTGACTCTACTAGTTTAAGAAATTCCCTATTATATTGTCGGCTATTCAGTTGTTTTTTTATGAGGAAGAAGAATTAGAGGAAGAAGCATTACAATGTCTTACGAACTGTTCTATTGTTAAATGCAGACTGCTGAAGAGGCAATGACACCCATTGAGTCCACTTTTTCATTAGATGTCAACTCGAAGCTGGACTGGTAGGTTGATATCTGTATTCTAATATGTTGCTTTGTTGTGTTGTACTCTTGTTCATCCATTATTTGACTTAAATTTCTATGTATCTTTTTCACTGAAATTCAATGGAAGCATTTCTTTCAAAACAAAACAGTGATCAAACAGAACATCAGTATGGTTTCTTTCTTTTTGTCACATAACTTAAGATCAAATCCTGATTGAGCAGCCACTTTCAGGTTGAACTGGAAACCCAAGTCAGTGGGGCCATAGCTTTAAGTCTGCCAATTTTTGTTAAATCCGCCATCCCTGGTTTGATTACTTATGAGAATTACAAAGCAGAAAAAAATTATTGGAGTTAAAATGAATTGGTTAGGCTAAAAGTAAATCAGCTTGCACCATTTGGTAAAAGCTGTACTGGAGGAACTGGCTGATCCATGCAGTTCTGGCTTCTTTGGTCCATGAAAATTCAGATCCAAGAATTCAGTTTGGCTGTTCAGAAATGTCAGACTAAAAAGGACTAAACTGGTTAATTAACTGAGTGGTCTATACCCTAGACCAAAACTCCCATTACTGTGGCTCTAAATTTAGAAAAAGTCTTATATTTTTTATGATTTTCAGGGAAGCGATGGGAAAAATACTTGCTCGTGGTCACAGCAGAGTTCCTGTGTATTCTGGAAATCCAAAAAATATCATTGGGCTTCTCCTGGTAGGATATACTTGTATCTTCTTTCCATATGATAGTAATTGCCATTTTATGGTCGTATATTTTCTTGACGTAAGGTCCACATTCCATTCTTATATATTTAGTTATTTTAATTCTCAGCTTCGCTTTGTGGTTTCAGGTGAAAAGTCTACTAACAGTTCGTGCTGAAACGGAAACTCCTGTCAGTGCTGTTTCTATTAGGAGAATTCCAAGGTTCTCTTATTATACTTGTCTTTTTGCATAATTTCATTATTATTGCTTTTTATATATATATATATATATATACATTGTCAACTAAAGTTAGAGAACCAGTCCTACCAGCTGGTTTACTCTGAATGGCTGGTTCTAATCCAGTTGGTGCTAGTTTACTCTGAATGGCTGGTTCCAATCCAGCTGGCTGCTTTTTCTGAATACAAATGAGAAGGTATAACATAATCCAAATAGAGTTCAATCTTATAACTTCCTGGTCGGTTACCTGTAAATGCAATTTAACTCCATTTCTAGTTTGGAGATTAAGATTAACTGATATGATTTTGATGTATCAAATTGTCTTTTTTAGGGTAAGTTGATTGTACACCATTTGTTCTTCTTTAAATAGAAACATACACGTAGGATTCCATTCCTGACCCTACTCACCCATCCATTCCTTCACCCAAACCACACCCCCACAACACTGCCCCACACACACCCCCACCCTCACCCCCCACGCCCACTCAGTGCACTCCCCAGAAAGATCTTGACTCATACGAGCACTTTTTCTGTAACATTGCCTTGTTCATTCTTCTCAAATCCTTACTGAATATCTGATCTGAAACAGGGTTCCAGCCGATATGCCTCTATATGACATATTGAATGAATTTCAGAAAGGAAGCAGTCACATGGCAGCTGTGGTGAAGACCAAAGGGAAGACCAAAAGCTCTACAACTGTTGGTGATGGAGAAAAACCAGAAGAAAGCAGAGTTGGTTTGGGGGGTTCTGACTTGACTTCTCCGTTGCTGCCTAAACAGGATGATGTCATTGTTATTGATATGGAGAAGGGGCCAAATGGTCAGGTCCGCTCAAGTAAGCCATCCTTTATTCAACCGAATGATGGACCAATCTTTGGGGACAACCGAATGGCTGAGGACATTGAAGATGGGGAAGTTGTTGGTATCATAACGCTTGAGGATGTTTTTGAAGAACTCCTACAGGTATATGTTATATATAGCTATTAAATCCAAAGTTGAGTCTGGCGCTTTCATGTGTACAAGTTTTCTTCTTTGTGCATTTTATACTTGTTTACCAGCTGACATATGCTTTTGCAGGAAGAGATTGTAGATGAGACAGATGAATATGTTGATGTACACAAAAGGTATCACTGGGAAAATGACCTGATTTTCTTAGTATAACTAGCATTGCATTGTAATTTGTCTGATGCCTCTGATTTATACACCTAGTGTACTCGATATTGCAGTTTTTCTAACTTTTTAGTAGTACATGCCTTGGGAGTACAGTGCCTAAAGGCATTTCCTAGAGTATTAAGCTGCAGGTAGTGCTTTTCTGATATTGCTTATGCTATATGAGTTGACTATTATCTACCTAGTGGCATATGGTTTATTGTGAAGTGATTCGATTTTCATGTTCTTTTGGAGCGATACCTATATTTGCTTTAACAAAAAAAAAAAGAGTAGATTATATTTCGAGTGCTCTATATTAATATGAGAGATTCTTCCAAAAGGACGAGTCATTTAGAAAAGAAACGGAAGCTTTATTTAGATAGCATCATAAGTTATTGTGTTGACGTGTTATTCAGGATCCGTGTAGCTGCTGCAGCTGCTGCATCATCGGTAGCAAGAGCGCCATCAATTCGTAGGCTAATTGGTCAAAAAGCCGGGGTATGTGCTTCTGTTTTCATAGGATACCATTGTGTTCTTCCCGAGAGAGAGAATAGAGGGAATATGGATGAGATATCGATTGTGTGCACATATTGTTCTTCAGGGAGGCCAAGGCCATAATAGGCAAGGGGCGCAGCAGCCTAACAGTACTTCGAAGAAGGGGGTGGAGGACGATTCGAGTTTGGATAGGTCACATGGGAACCTCGTCGAGCCACTTCTTGGAGCAAAGAGATAATGAATAAGTGGAGTTAACAAGAACAGCTTTTAATGATCCAAAAAAAGAGGAGCTTTCAATCAAAAAGCCATTTCAAATAGGAGACCAAGTTTATGGCTCTATTCACCGCACCCTCCAACGCCAGGTCTTTGAGTTCTTTGTAAATTTTGTTCATTTTTTCATTTGAGGAGCTATTTATCTTACGATAAGACATTGAATCCAACTGGATAGCTGCAGGTGGAAGACATGACTTCAAAAGTATGATTTTTGTTGAGTAGCCTATTTATTGATTCATATGATCTTATAGTGTGGGTTTCATAATATATTAAGCCATGTATTAAGTTGTTACCCCCTTTTTTTTCCCCCACTCCTGATATTGAGTGGGTAGATCCAATTTGAGTTGCTTCTGCCAACTTCTGATGGCATAGTTTTATTTATGTTGAAGCAAATGATGTGGTTGTAGTAGATTTTCATCTCTCTGTCTCTCATGTTAATCTTGACGTAGTGATGTGGTTGCAGTAGACTGTTCTCTCTCACTCTCGTGCCAATGTTGAAGGCAAATAATGTGGTGCCACTGCATCATCTCTCCACTCTAATTTTGGGAGCCAATAATGGGATTGTCTACTGTTGCTGCTCTTATCATCTTAGTGAAAAGAAAAGAAAGAAAAAAAAAACGATGGGGCTGTGGTAGACTATTATGAAGGAATAATAAGCCTGAAGCGTCTAATTTCAGGCTTGGAGGGTTCATTTTATATAGTTGAGATAAAGCTCGGATGACGATGATGATGGTATCCAAGCCAACTTTTTTTCTCACTATTTTCTCATAATGACATTTTTTTGTAAAAACCCCGATCGTAAAAAGTTGTTATTGTTTAAACAAAAAGTTGTTATTGTTTAAACGAAAATACCCTTCCCTACAAAAAAAAAAGTCAATTGACGGTCTTAAGTAATGTATTGTCCAAGTGACCAAGTCAACCGTCAGAGCGATGTGGCTTCAGAAGGTGTATTGTTGGAGCGCGTATTTGTACTGCCGGAGCGCTTGTCTTTATTACCCGAGCGACCTATTCGACCACCGGAGCAATGTGGCACTAGAAGATATATTGTCGGAGAGTGTGTCCTCATTGTCGGAGCGTGTGTCCTCATTGTCGGAGCGAGTCGTTGCATTGTCTCATTGTCGGAGCGAGTCTTTGTATTGCCGGAGCCCGTATCTTCATTGTCGGAGCGTATGGGGAGAGAGTCGTGGGTAAAATCTCATTGTCGGAGCGCATTGCCAGAGCGCGTGTCTTCATTGTCGGAGCGCATGGGGAGAGAGTCGTGGGTAAAAGCCATGAGGAGAGAGAGGAGGTAGTTTAGTCTTTTTTTTTTTTTTGTTTGGGATTGAGGGGTTTTTTATAACGAAAGTTGGTTGTCGGGAAAAAAAGTACAAAATGTTAACTGGGGGTAAGTTGTATAGATTGTTTACTTCAAGGGGGTTTTTGTAATTTTTCCAAACAAGGGGATTTTTATAATTCTCTCAAAAAAAAATGCAATAAGTGATCGTTGTTTCATTCAAATCCTAAATAAAAAACACGAGCACCCACTATTATATGGTACACAGCAATGTCTGCTACAGCAATTCTCAATAGTCACAGTTTTGTATGGTACATGATTTGCTATTGGAATCTACCATCCAATCTGGTCGATGAATAGTACAGTTGACTTTAGCTCTTGACATCCAACTTCACCATCTCTCCTCAAGATGCCCCTCTCGTGTATCATACTTTATACACCATGGGTGGTGTGTAGTTTTCCTCTCTCTTCAAATATTGCAATTAACTTCACCATCTATTCCACATGGGGTGTTGGGGGAGGCTCTGCTTTCTTTCTTTTTTTATCTATCCCTAATTTTTTTTAAGAACTCGGGGAAATATTCCAATTTACTTGTATGTAGGGTTCACCTGGCGATGCACCTATTATAGTTAATCCACCCCTCATAAGATCTGGAGATATATTTTTTGGATCCCAAATTTCTGTTATTTTTTTGGCTTATTAAGTTTATTGCTCTTTAATCATGAAATTTGGCACTCCAAAACCATAAAAGATCTAATTTTCTTTGAAAATTTAAGAACATTAGAGCAATATATAGATAATGGGCTGGGGTTTTGACGTTAATACTATCAAGCAATATGATGAAGTCTCATATTTTATTTTCACCAAAAGGTACGGATACAAATCCCCATTGACTTATATTTTTTTTATTTACTCAAAAAAAAATAAAAATAAAAATAAAAAAACAATATGCGGTGTTTTTGGTCCTAGTCTTAAATAAATCTAGGACTGAAATAGCGATGCTGGATCGTAGCGGTAACACCCCATACTTAATTACCGTGTTTTGGTTTCCAATTCTGTTAGACACTACTCATTGACACCTTAAAAAAAAAACTCACTTCCTAATCTATCTGAAAATATAGGTAGGGGCAAATCTTCCCCCTTGAATTACCTAGAAAAAACCGGGACGGATGCTCCCATTTCTAATTCCATGTTTATGTGAAATTTGAATAAGCGAACTTGCCTTTATTTTCCTAAAATGCTCAGAAAGCTCAGGCCAACCATTAAAGGCTTGACCCCACATGTGACTTCTGGTGTACATATAGATGTGCATTTATGAACGACAGCCTTTTCCAATTTCTTTTCTAATAAAGCAATATCATTAAAAGAGGGCCACTTGTTCTTTCTGATTTCTAGAGGCTAATGACTAATGCCCAAATCCTTTTTCTCTTGTTCCTATGAAGAGAGAGAGGAAACTTCTTCACTAAAACCCAAAAAAAAAAAAAAAAAAAAAAAAAAAAAAAAAAAAAAAAAAAAAAAAAAAATATCGGTTGGTGCACCACAAGGACATGGTGCACCATGCACAAAAGATATTATATATCGATCATACGAGTGCGAATCTCTATAATCATGATTTATACTTAATTTCCATCATCTATTTCTCGCAACGGAGGGCGTAGATGATCCATAGTTTTTCAAAACAAGCATTCATCATGTGATTGATCTTAACCGTTTGTCATAAGGAACAAATAGCAGATGACCCCTGGTGTACATTGTAAATTACACCAATAGAGTACAATATAAGTTCCCTTCAACACATAATGAGTCATTCTTCATGAAACGCATAAGGAGTCATTCTTCATGCAGTTTTGATTTACATACATAATATGCAACTCAAAAATAGAATATTGATTTATTTTTTTAAGTTTTATGTGGTGGTGGTAAAATTTAAAAAGATGTGGTTAAAAGTGGTAAAAAATTATATAAAGATTTATAATTTCATTAAAGATATAGCTCTTAATACAAAATAGTAATAGCTCATAATTCGTGTAGCCAATTCTAATTGAAAAAAGATTTTGACGATGATGATGTGACTATATGGTGGTGGTGGTAAAAAATGCATAAGATTTTCAATATACGGTATTTTAGGTCCAAAATACATAATTAAAAGATAAATTTTTGAAGAAGGCCATATTTGAATGTGTGTGTGTGTTGGCCACCTTAGAACCACACACACTCAGTACCAGCAGAGTAACAACAATTGCACGTGGGTCTCAAAAGGCGACTTTTCCAATAAGTTTGGGAACATGACAGAACTGAGAAATTGGGCGTGTTCCTGCGTGATCATACTATACACTTACTTCCTTAGGTGAAAGACTTGAGATAGCATTTTCTCCATCTAAAAATTGGGGATATTCATCTATGGAAAAGATTACATAAGGTTGACCTTTTAAAATGTAGAATTCAAATGCATTCCTAAAATCTTTCGAAAATGCCGTTTTGATGTTGGAAAACATCTAATCGGTAAAGTTGACATTGATATGTATTGATACGGAGGGGAAAAGAGATTTCAAGATCTCTTTGCAATACATTATGTACATAGTCTATTTTCAAAAATATTATGTATATATAAAAAAAAAAATTACTGAAAACCCTCTAAAATATACTTTCTAAACATTTTACCCCATCCTAAACTTTTTTTCACTTTTTTTTCTCAAAAACCATTTTTTCTAACTAATACCCAACCTAAAAAAAATAGAAATAAATACAAAATTACCCCTGTTTTTACCTTCTACATTAGAAAGGGCATTTGCGTAGGCAGTCCGGCATTTGTATAGGCAATCCGATATTTTTTAACTGCCGATCCAGCGTTTGCGTAGGCAGTTCGGCATTTTGTGGGTGTCGTCCGGCGTTTTGTGGGCATCGTTCGGCGTTTTGCGTACTGTAATAAAATCACTTCGGCGTTTTGATGCAGTTGTCCAGTAGTGTATGTGCGCTGTCAGACGATATGTTTACGGTAATGCAGGCAATCCGACGATTTGAAGTAGTGCTCCGGCAATTTACTTACTGGAATGGAGTCAATCCGGCGTTTGCAATGTGCAGTTCGGTATGTGTTTCTGGAATGATGTTAAGTTCGCCGTTTCACAGCTTCGCTCCGGCGTTATGGTCGATCTATCTAACACTGGGACGATGTAGCCTAGCAATATCTTACTCGCAATCCGGCGTTACAGAACTTCGCTCCGGTGATTTTACTACTGGAGACGTAAGTCCGACATTTTATGGTCTCGGTTTGATGTTTTAGATACATGAGTAGGGTGGTCCGGCGTTAATAGTCTATGGTCCGACGTATCACTGTCTAAATAAGCAGTCCGGTATTGTAGAAATGCAATCAGTCATATGTCGTAAGTCTGGCAAATATCAATTGCGGTCCGACGAAAGTATTATTAGGATCTGTCCAAATGATTTGTTCGTACGGTGAACGTAGGGGTATTTTTGTCAAAAAAGTTCTCACTTTTTGAGTTGGGGGTATTAGTTAGGAAAGATGGTTTTTGAGAAAAAGAAGTGAAAAAAGTTTGGATTGGGAGTAGAGTGTCTAGAGAGTATATTTTAGGGGGTTTTTAGCAATTTTCCCTTTACAAAATCTACTTTTAGAGTTTAAAATTTTATACCTAAAGATAAAAACAGATTCTCACTCTATACTAAGAATTTTCGATAATAAAATTGCATCTCATGACAAAGTTTGGAGGTGGACCTTAATTTGATTGTTTAAGATTGCAACCTTATGCATCTCAACTATATATGTATTTTTAAAATAAACAATTAAAATTTAATTACTTAAATACTTAGATCTTACTATCTAAAAATTTAAAAAGAAGAAGAAATAAATCGAGATGGAGTCCAATAATTATGTTACGCACTGCATCAAACACCCAGTATCCTCAATTTCAAAAATTTTAAAATAAAAAAAGTGAGATTTATGTAAGGGTGCGGTTTCTATATAAACAATGCAATTAAGGTGTACCTTAAAATTTTATCATGTAATTTTGTTAAATTTTATTTTAGTATTATCTTAAAATCTATTTTCATACCTAATTAAAAAATTTTAAAAAGCAAAAATATTTAAAATCAAGTAGATCTATAAATATATGAAAATCTTGAAAATGGATGATCTAGATAATGTGTTGCAAGATGCACTATTTTCGGAACGCAAAAATATTTTTTTTTCATATTCATACATCTCGATGTCGAGATGATCGATTAGAGGGTTTTTTCAACATTAAAACAATATTTCCTATAGATTTTTGAGGTACATATGTGATTCTACATTTTAAAGTTGCAACCTCCTTAAAACTTCTCCTTTTATGTAAATATAAACATAGTAAAAACCTAAAAATTTCCTTAGTTTTATATTGAGTTTCTAAACCTAACTAATCTTTTCAAGGAATTAACAAAGAAGACACGTTCGATTGGTGGAATATTAATCTACTTTTTGGACTTCTTGGTGCACAAAATCTTAGCACAGCTTATATTGCAAACTCATCAAAATTAGGGGCAGCGTCGTCATTAGTTAAAAGATTAAGACCTTTTTGCTATTCCCTTAAAAGATAGGGACTACATCGCCCTCTTCTCTCTCTCTCTCTCTTAAAAAAGAGATAGAGAGAGTAAGTAGTAATGGCGTAAGCGCGATGAATAAAAAGGGGCAAACGGACTGTTCGATTTCTGATGCAAAGGCTTGGTTGAGTGGGTAAGCTCTCTCTCTCCATTTAGTCTCTCGCTCTCTCTGAATTGATTGCTGGATTATGGTATGTTTGGTGAATAATCCATCAGATGATCGCTGATCATGAAAATTCTTCTTCTTTGAATTTCAACATGTTCTCTATAATTTTTTACTGGCCATGGTCTTGTTGTTGTTCCTATTCTGTAATAACCTATGCTTAAACTGTAATCGGGACTTTTTCCAATTGTTTGTTGTGTCTTGAATTACTTTATATATATTGATCTGTAATTCTTCAAGGAGTTATTCCTGTTCTTGATCGTGATGTATAGTCATTTCCATTGGATGATTTGTATGAGAATCTTGAAAATTAAATTAATTAATTGGGACGGCCTTCTTATCAGCAACTCCTGGTGTTTTTTTCTTTTTTTTGTAGATGAGTTATCAAGTTGGAGGAGTTTCTGATTGCTTTTTTGCTTAATTTTATAATAATAATGTTTTGTACTTTTTTTTCTGAAGTGAATCCTCACTTGTGGTTTTTAGGAAATTAGGAGTATCGTGACCTTGTTATGTACTTTGTTGTTTTCTTTTCTCTATTTCCTTGTTTATATTTCAAGCTTTTTTTTTGGTTATTTCAAATGTTACTAAGTATTAAGCTTGCAGATGTTGGATTTATTTATTTTTTATTTTTTATTTTTTTTCAGATTGATTGATTAGAAGGAAATGGACTCCAAATCTGTGTTCAATGTGTTGCAAGAAGTGTTTCCTCAGGTATGATGCCCTTTTCACGATTATGGATATGCTCTACTTGTTATTTGGCTATTTATTCTTAAAAGAATTATTGTATTTGTGATTATTTTTGGGTGAATAGAATTAAGGGCTTAATTTTGTGGGTTTCGATGGCTTCATCAATGAGCTAAGTATATTGTCGATGAGTTTGCTACTTTACTTTGTTTGATTCTATCTATCGTCTTTAGCAATCCTAACATCATCATGTTTAAGTCTTGATTGATACGATTTTGGAGTGAACGTGTGTGGATTAAAAGAAAATTATGTAAAATAATGACACCAGAAAGATAGAATTGACAATTATCATGTTAAAGAGTATATCATGGATCTTTGTTTGACACTATTTGCTATCATTTTTGTAGCTTGTTTAATTTTTCTGGATTTGGTATATTTTTATTCATGTTGCCTTGTTTGTTTGGTTGTTATCAATAATTTCAGATTGATTTGCGAATATTAAAAGCAGTTGCCTTTGAGCATTCTGATAATGTAGATGCTGCGATGGATTTTCTCATGGACCATGTTATCCCAAATATTAAATATCTAGAGGAAGCACCTCGTGAAAACATGGGAGGAGAAGGTAATTCTGTTGCATATTATGATAGTCCATTTATCTCTGTATGTGGATTTGGTTTCTTGATGAAAGTGTGGATTGCTTCTTAATGCTATTATTCTGCATAATCTTTCGATAATTGGTGACAGATAAAATGCAGAATGGGGACCACAAATTAGAGGAACTGAACTCTTCATCGAAGGAATCACACTCACCTCTATCTTCTGAAATGAACACTGAATCATATAAAGCCAATACTTCTTATGATTCCCTTCATTCCATGCTACCACACTCGAATAGTGTATCTGTGGGAGCATCTGATAAAGGTAGAGAGGGTGAACATCATGATTCGTACTTGGAGGCTGAATCTTTTGCAAACAACGTGTTGATCCAGGTCGAGCCATTGCTACATCATGAAGAGAGGGCAGATAACTTGGAGTCTTTAGTATTGGAAAAGGACTTCAGTGGACTTGGCGTAGCAAGCAAGGAATCTTCTGCTCAGGGTTCCTTGGGAAGTGATGTTGAACTTTTGATATGTCACAATAAGTTACCTCATTCAGACAATGAGAATCAATCTCCAACTATAGCGTGCAAATCTGGTCTTGATATTGATTTGCTTGAAGATTTTATTGGAGAGTCTCACAATTATAAGGAATTTAGTGAAATTGGCATCGCCACTGAAGAACCTCCACCTCAAGGTTCCTTGGGGAATGTTGTTGCCACTGAGGAACCTCCACTTCAAGGCTCCTTGGGGAGCGATGTTCAGATTTTGACATTTGACAATGAATTTTCTTCTGAAGGGATAGATAATGAGAATCACTCTTCAAGCGTGAGTAGCCAATCTGCTCATACCCCGAGTGTTGAAGATCTTGAAGATTTCATTGGAGAATCAAGGAACTATAAGGTATTGTCTTTTTCCCATTCTAGAATTATCTTGTAACACTTTATGCCAGTGGTAGTTTTGAAGCCTGGATGTAATATGAGAAACTATTGGAATGGCTTAGTGATTCTGTGGCAGTTCATGTGTTTTTTAGGAGCTAAGATTGATCTTGGAATTTTTGTCTTTTAAATTTAGGTTAATTTGCACACAGTTCAATATGTGTCTTTTTTTTGTTTTTTTTTTCACTTCACATGCTTTGTATCAAAACTTGAGATACTTGGATAATATGACCTAAAAGTTGAGACACAAAGAACCTGCTGCCAATTTCTACGGTAGTGAAAGTAGATGGGCATCGTATGCTCCAAGTCATGTATATGATTGGGGAAAAGTTTATATACGGTTGCATCCTTACGTCAATGGCTAAGGATGCAGCCTTATAAACCTTCCAATATTTTGGATGGTTCAGATTTCACATTTGAATGTCATACGCCAATACTTCCAACTAGAAGCAACCGGTTACCCTTCCAGTTGTGCGTCTCTCTGTCTCCACCCTACACCACTCTCTCTCATCAAAACCATGGCGGTTTTGCATTGCATGATTCTCTCGTATGGGTCTTGATCATTGATATAAACTGAGAAAAGTGGAAACTTTTTCAGGTGAAAGCTCCTTACTTGTTTTTAAAGGGGATTTTTAGTGGTGTCAATGGTGGTTTCTTAGTCTCCCTTTCTCTGCACCATGTCTTAAGAAAACCACCTTACCTTTTCTACTCTCTGTGCAAAGTCCATGGCGGTTTCGCATAAGCCCCATTTGTATAGAATAAAAAAATAAAAAAAACCTCACCTTTTTGTGGTTTCTGGTTTGGGCTTTGGTTTCCAATCGGGAATACCTAGTGGGGGCTTCAATAACACTCAAGGCATTCGTCTGTAACTTCACCTCCATGCCATTGGTAAGAACAAAAAAAATCCACCCTCCAAGACCAACTGGCTTTTTCACAACACCTTGAAGACCCACAACACAGATTTGGCACGAGTATTACCAATGACCACACCTTGGTGTGTCTCGGAAGAACAGAAAGCTCCTTTTCTTCACTGGCTTCTTTCTTCTCAAATTCACAGGCCTCACCATTAGAGCCCCTCTCCACCCATTCTTCAAGCATCGCAGAATGCATTGCAAAAACCACTGAAATTCGGCAAAATTGCAGAGAAAAATAAGCAACCATGGCAGAAGAGTGCAGCAGAAATTGAGCACTTTGCACCTCACTTCCCTCTCTCTCACCAAACACTTTCTCTCTCTAGAACTTTCTCTCTACACCTTTTCTCTATTACTTCCTAATTTAAAACAACGATGGATGCAGATCTGAGAGAAATGCATATCAGACCTTTTCTCTCTCTATTGAAACCCAGCTGCCTCTCTCTCTCTCTCTAGTTAATGGGTAGAGGGAAGAAAACTGGGGCACCGGTGAGCGCTGGTCTTCCCCTTGGTCTTAGTGCGCAATCTCAGCCATTGAAATACTTGAACGGGATTGCTTCAACCTTACCTCTACAGCTACAAATGCATCCGTATGCCAACTGCACCCATATAATTGGCAACTCATTTTATGTTATCCAATTGTCTTTCTCCTATTCAATTGCTGATGATCTATTTCCCATATATAGCAGTAGATAAGGATAGCTAAATCCATAACCTTATATGAGTTAAACCATGTATGAGGTTCCAGCAATCGAAAAATAAAAACTACATGTTGAGTTCCCACTTATTTTTTTAATGCCAGGGACTTGCCAATTAAGGCCTTTCCCAAAGTTTAGGTGGTGACCAGGTAGGCAGGTACCCTTGGAATGTCTGCTTCAGAGGACCCCATTTGGTGGCCATCCTAATAACTTGTCAAGAGTATCAAGAATATCGTAGGTATATGGAATATCAAGAATTTCTTTTAACTTATCAGCCACCTTTATGGCCTTTTAATGTTCATCTACAGAATCTTTAGAATTTTAACTCTCTTAGGCATGCTTTTCTACCACATGGATGGATCTTATCTCCTTCCTTATACCCTCTTGTGACATGGAGGGCATGTCCTTCAAAAGTTCAGATATCAATTTTACATAGTTAGAGCGATATACAACTGTATCACTGTTTTCAAGCCCTCTATTTGCTTCCTTATGCCAGTTTAGAGCTCTGAAATATGACTTCCTTTATATTCGAACTTTAAAATTTGATTTTACTTCTTTTTACTGAAATCAGAACTCCCTTGGTTGCCTTCTTTCGTATTTGTATGATTTTCCCTTAGATGATTTGTTGTTGAAACGTTTGAAATAACTGGATTTGCTGCCAATGAAAACGTTGTTGCAATTAATGAAGTTACTAATGGTCTTCAAATGCAGAAAACTTTGTTAGATGCTATGGAATCATTGCGTGGTTTGGTCAAAGAGGCGGAGGTTCAAGAGGAAGCCGCTGGACAAGCTAAAAAAGAAGCAGATCAAGGGGCTCAAGAGATCCTTACCAAAGTGGAGGATCTTAAACAGATGTTATCACGTGCAAAAGAGGCTAATGATTTGGTTAGCGCTTAGAGCTTCAATTTTCAAGTGAATTTGAATGATATGATTATTTATCTATATGTTGTCTACTTTAAAACCCATGAACAAGAAAGAAAGCACTGAGTCTATTTGTCATCTGGCAGCATTCTGGGGAAGTTTATGGAGAGAAATCTATATTAGCCACTGAGGCACGGGAACTTCAATCCCGTCTTTTGCATTTGTCAGAAGAAAAAGATAAATTTCTTCATGTCATTGATGAGGTGAGTTAACTGCCATATATCCCCTTCCATCTATTTGCTGGGTCCGCTTCTTTTTTTTCATTTCATCCAGAAACATGCATGTCAATCCATGCCAGACGTACAGTTTTGATGATGCTATTTAAATGGGTTTTTTTCATCCACATTCTGCTTTTGCTTTAAAATTTTCTGCGGAACTAGTAATTAATAAATTTCTGATGTACAGCTCAGCTAATGACATTTAGGATGAATGTTCAGGTTCCTCTTACTCTAGCATGTTATGATACATCTTCAACATATAAATTCTGAGAATTTTGAAGAAGACTATTTATGTTCTTTAATTTATAGTAGGATGCCATTTCAATGGAGTTTTCACCTATGTGCTGCTTTTGCTTCAAAATTTCTGCAGAAATAGGATGTAAGAGATGCCTGACATAAAGCTCAGATAATGACATTTACAATGAATTTTTGGTTCCTCCTATTCTAGCATGTCGTGATGCATCATCAAGATATTAATTCTGAAATTTTGGATAAGACACTTTTGTTTATAATTTAAAATATAAAATATAGGATTACAGTAGACGGGTCATGATTCAGGCTTACTCTAGTAGTTCATCATGAGCTTATACTTGTAGAAAGCTGAAAGAATTTAATAATGGTAATAAAGGCGCTTCCCTCAAATCATGCTTGCATCTTATGTCTCAATATTTGGGATCATGCATGTCACTTCTATGTAATTGGTGCCAATGTTGTTTTGCCTGCTTTTGTTTTAGATCTTAGACACATGTTGGGTCCATGTAGGTTTGGTAAGACATCAGAATTTGAGATCGTGGTTTGCGCAATATGCGTTTAACATATACTACTCAGGCACTCCAAAATTGGCCTAGTCTAGACATACTTTGCTTTGTCAGCATGATGCGAAACTCCTAGATACCAGGGTGGGACACTTGTTTGTACAACACTTTTATCATTATAGGAAAGTTGATACAATTCGGACATGGGGTGTCTTGGTTTATGGAAGTGAAAGCTGGCCCAACAAGATTTGAAGATATGACATCTTTGTTAAAAACAAAAGCTCTTCCATGAGTGAAAAAAGTGGGGGAAGGGGGGTATCCCCCATCTAAACCATTGCCACATTGAGGGTTGAGGGTTATAACTCCCCTTTTATTTATTTATCTGTTTTGGTGGTTCTTGTTTTGGCTTCAAGTGCCGAACTACAAAGCACGATTATTTTTTGAGTATATCATTCCGGCACTTCAAGTGCCAGACAGATATAGACACACACGCCCACGCCCACAGGCATGCACGCACGTGCACACACAAAAAAAAAACAAACCACCCTTCACAAATTCTAAACTTAGCCTTCGAATTTAGGTGTTGTTAATATTAGATTATCCCATTGACGCACACAGTTGTGTCCTCCTGTGTCTTAATTCTAGGATGTCACATTTAACACTGAGGTACGCATGGTACATCTCTAGACGTGTGTGGGTAATATTGCTTTTAATTATTAAAGGGTTTACTTACTCCATTTCGGTATTGTGGTATGGTTGATTGTACTCCAGTCAGAGGAGTAAGATGGAAAAATGGATGTTGTCTGTCATATCTTACTGCAGGATAACAAGCTTTGCACTTATAAATTCACACGAGCGTGTGTGCTCATTTGCATTTTTCTTTGGGAGAGAGAGAGAGAGAGAGAGAGAGAGAGAGAGATGTTGTTTTGTAGCTATGATTGGATTGCTTTTCTAACTATGAATGTATTGTACCCAGATGCGCAGCGATCTAGAAGTGAGGATTGCGGCTGCAAAAGAACAAAGAGTAGCCGCGGAGAGAGAAAAACAACTGAAGGAAGATGCTGCATCTGCTGCTCTTGCTGAACAAGAACTTATCATGGAGAAGGTGGTAGAGGAGTCCAAGAAACTTCAGCAAGCAGCAGAAGAAAATTCGAAGGTAAGAAGATGACTAATCTGAAATTTCTCTCTTTTTATGTTTTCTGCTTTGATAATGGTATGCTTGAAAGTTATGGATGATGTAGTTCAATTTCTTTAATCATGTTGTCTTCAAATTTTCTTGAAGTACACTCCAAACAAATGTCAAATGTTCACGAAGACCACATTTCTTTCTTTCTCAGATATGGCCCCTGTTAATAGGAAATGATCAAATTACTGGTTAGAATGAGCAAATTCTCCTCATTTTATGAGGCTGAATTTCCCAATGTATGACATGTATTGTTTTTTGAAGAAGGTTAACTTTGTATGACATATATTGTTCAAAACTTCAAATTTGTCCATTTGTTGTTGCCATGGTTATGGTGAATGGCTTGGAATTCCATAACTACTTTATAAGTAACACCTCCATATCCTGGCCTTTGTATTCTGAAATGGAGTGAAATTTTTTATACAGTTTTATATAGGAGGATCAAAATCTAAACAGTTCATCCAGTAGATTCAATCTGAAAATAGAAGCTAGATTTGATTTTCTATTTGAGAGTCTAGTTGTTATAGAGATTTTTCTATTGTACAAAGAGAATGGGAGGTTATCCAGTTCAAGATGGTCATTCTGAAATTCCAAAATTCAGTGGTATTATGTTGGGTTTAGGACTAATTTTTCCAACTCTTGAATCTGAATAAAAGCTTGAACTGCCCATCTGGATTCCTATTCTCCATTTAAAAGGGTCTATGAGAGATTTAAACGATAATTGTTCAAACTAGGTATCAGGGACTAAGAGAGATATTATCCACAATTATTCAAACTGCATGTTTTGTGTAATGGCTTATTTTCTCCATAGTATTGTAGGATGACTTACTTTTTTATAGTGGAAAAGACCATAATGACTTATTTTCTCCATAGTATTTTGGGAGGACTTCTGTTTTATAGTGGAAAAGAACTGTGACATTTTCTTTAGGTGGTCAACTGGATTTCAAATATGGATGTTAAGAGTTGCAACTTATACTCTGAGCATAGAGACCAAACCCCAACATCAATAGCTGAGTTGTGATGAACTATTAAAAATATAATTAAATCTAGAAATCTAAGCTCATTGTGACATACTGTTATCAATCAAGAAAAGGAAATTCCAGCCATTCAAACTGTTAAGAAGTGAATTGATATGTTCTACAGTCACTGGTAGAAAATGTTTTATGAGCTCAAGTGAACTGTGGAGACCGCATCCCAAAATTAATATGAATTGTGATGAAATATCCTAGAAGTAAAATTAAACCCTTTAATCTAAGCTCATTTTGTTATCAATCAGAGAGAGAAAATCCAGAAATCCAAACTGTTTCATAGAATGTGAACTAACGCGAGTCCTCCAATTACTTGGTACGAGTAGTTTTAACAATGCTCAAGTGAATTGTGGGGTCTCGATTTGGACGCCAAATTCTTCATGTTTCTTGCATGTTTCCTGTTTCTGTTAATCGTTGTGATAATGACATATCTGCTTCTCTTGCAGTTACGTGAGTTCTTGATTGACCGAGGCCGAATAGTTGACACTCTACAGTAAGTTAAAATTCTCTGCTGGTTTTAAACTATTTATGGAAATGGGAGTACTTCTGTTATTATCTTTTTAAAAGAAAGTATCCGTATCTGTCTCTCTGTGTGCAAAACGCACACTGTAAAATATTTTATTGGGCTACAATTAAATATCAGAAATGGCAATATTTTGTTGTTTGTTCACAACCAAAATACAACAAATGCAGAAATACACATGCATCAGTCTTGTAAAATTGGTGATAGCTTTCGAGTTTTTTTTTTAATTCCCCTGAACAGATAACTTGTCATGCATGTCTTCTTTGTCATTTAGATATGTCATTTCCATAGCTCCTCCCATCTAGAAAAAATCTCATGCATGTCTTCTTTATCATTGTGATAGTGTCATTTCCATAGCTCCTCCTATCTAGAAAAAAGTCCTACTTAAAACTGCATTTTCTTCTGCAGAGGAGAGATTTCAGTAATTTGCGAGGACGTGAGTGCCCTCAAAGAAAAATTCGATAAGGGGCTTAAGATAGGCGAGATGAGTCTTAGACTGCCAAAGTCATCAGAGGACAAGGATGCAGTAAGTGTCCTATCATCTTCTACCTCATCTATGAGGAGCCGATCTCTGGACTCTAGTAACTGGCGCCCCCAATTTAACACGGTGCCTAACCGCTATGGGCTCAGTGAGTCCTTTGAAACTGCGTCCCGAGATTTGTCGAGCAGTCAGGAAACAATCGAGAGCAAAATCGACGGTGATCAGAAGGCAAAGTCTTCCTCTGAAGAAGGATGGCATTTCCTAGAAGATGAACTTACATTTAATTGAGTTAATCTCAACTCTCAGTAAGATACAGAGATGCTTAGCTTTTATGACTGGTGCACGTTTTTAATCCTTTTTCCTTTTATTTCATGAAGTCTGGGTTCAGTTTGCAATGGCCGAGAATCTTCTATCTCTTTTGTCATGTAAATACAAGGTCTATTGACAGGCATCTTAACCTGAAAAAGTTTCTGCATAAATGGGGAATATATTTGAATTGTTTTGCAGGTTAGTCTTCATACTAGTATACCCGTCTATTTTTTTTTCTCCCTCAATGTGTTCGTTGTCGAGCAATTGCACATATATGCCCCATGTCCTATATTCTTTGGCCAAATTAATGAATTGAGGAGGTATTTTGGTCTTTTGACATTGAGAGAGTATTGGTTAGGCGAATTGTCTTTTCAAATTCTTTCTTCGAAGTTTTTTTGGATGTGTTTTAAAAAGTTTATTGGTTTTACTGATGGTGTGGCTTTTGATAGAGAAAAATGGAGTAGGATTCATTGAATGATTATTATGTGATGATGTTTTATAGGGTTTCCTTGTTTTATATGAGAATTAGGTCATTTGCTCTGGTGGGCTGTCCTGCTGAGAGAGAGAGAGCGAGCGAGAGAGGTACGAAGTACGAGAGAGAGCTGTTTGTGTAAAGCGAAAACCATCCATTTACTCTCTATTGGGTAAGATCCAACTAGGATTGACTTCAGCTCTCCAAATTTTAGGGATGGGACCGCTTCAAAAGGACAAGCCTCAATTAAAAAAACGTCCTAATTGCATTTTCTATGCACTTAAAAAATAATTTCAAGATTGAATGAACACTATCGAAATTATAAAAGGTGAGATCCAAGTATTAGAACTAAAATTCAAATTTTCTCCTTCGAAAAATAGTCATCTAATAGTTTAAGTGGTTTCCAATAGTAAAAAATCCTCCCATACGGGTCTTCTACTAAGTAGATGTGTACTACCTTCTTGAGAGAAGGTACTATACATGCCCTTGAATGAAAGTGAGATATAAAGAGAATGTACAAGGGAAAAAGGTTACCGAAAGTGAGATATAAAGAGAATGTGCAAGGGAAAAAGTTTACCTAAGGGGGTGACTCTATATTGTGGAAGTAAGGCGCACCTCAAAAATCCTTTAAAACATTGTGTTCTTATGTTGGACTCAAATCGATCATCTTGAACTCAAAATGTATGGATATGAAGAAAAAAAAATTTTAATCATGAAAATGATCTAGACCTTCAATCTTCAAATTTATGGATTTGCTCGATTTTGCGTCATTTTAAGAGTTTTAAATTTCATTGGTGACAATGGATTTTCATGCCGCAAGGCTTGAATTGCAACTTTCGGCAAATTTAAAGGAATGCCTTGTATAAACGTGTAATTTTGACTGTTTAAGGGTGTCGCAACTTTGGGCAAATTTAAAGGTATGCCTTGTGTAAACTTGTAATTTTGACAGTTTTAAGGGTGATAAACTTTACCCGTACTTGTATCAAAGTACGAGAGTTGCTTGTATGAAAGCGAGTTTACGTTCTGTGCATGAGGTTGAGAGAGAGTAGAAATGAGAGAGAGAGAGAGAGTTATTTGGATTCTGAACTTGCCATTTAGGGAGATTTTGAGAATTTCCAGTTATTTGAGAATTTCCAGTTACTAATTTAGGGAGATTTGAGATTTGGATTCTGAACTTGTAATTTAGGGAGATTCTGAACTTGAATGTTAAATCACCTCTCTATTCAACTTTTTCCTTTTCATTAATAGGACGGACATGCAAAATTGTATAGACAAATGATTATTCAATTGAAAAGAAAGAATTAATAACACTGTCCTCCAAAGAATTTCTACAGGAACCGGCCATTGGAAATGGAGCAACAAAGCTTGGACTCTCAGATTTGCCCCAGTGCCTTTTTGATGTCAGCCTGCAAAATTCCACATAAACACACACACACATACACATTAATATGTGAATCAAGGGACCACAGATATTTTTTAAGTTACAGATGAAAACTCGCTAAATTGTAGAAAAAATGGCCACATCAATTTGCTGAGCTACAGATGGAAACTTTTTAAATTGCAGATGAATGATGCTATGGCTCACCTCCATTGATGAAGGTTGGGTTGCAGGAGAGTAACGGCCGATGACAAGACCATTTTTGTCGATCAAAAACTTGGTGAAATTCCATTTGATCCTGTCACCCATGAATCCATGTTTTTTTGATTTGAGGAACTTGTATAGGGGAGCAGCGTTCGGGCCATTTACGTTAACCTGCAAAGATAATAATATCAGTCAATATTGCCCATAAGAATTGGTCTGCCCATACATACAGTAAATTACTTTGAGAAATAATCCCTCATCACTTTCACTAGTAATTTTGTCTATGAAGTTCGGTTTAGTCTCATTGGAAGCAACTAAAACATGCTAACTCGATGAACTTTCCATGGAAGAAAAAAACAGGAAAAAAATCATTCTGATAAATACAGGTACTCAAAAATGTACATGCCATAAGAATGAAAGGGTTTGGTCTAGAGATATGGGCTATAGAATACCTAGTATGAAAATCCATGGTTAAGGTTCAATTCCCATGCTTTCACTAGTCAAAGAAAAAAATAAGGGCATAATGGTTCTCCTAAATGATATTTAGATATACTTACATTCAGCAAAAGGAAAAAAATTCATACTTGTAGAGAGGGATTCTTTATCTAAGGCTACTATATATTTGGGATTGTATACTATAAAGTGGTTTATGCTCGGTGCTAGAAGGTCACATTCACTCATAGCCATCCAATGCAAAATCAGGTTGTTAAGCGAGTGTCACAAAGTTTAAAAAAATCTTTTGAAAATAATTAACAGTGCATCCCTATCCGCCTGATTTACATATAATGGCTAAAAATGATTGTGACTTTCTTCTACCAAAAGCAAACGGTCCACATCATACACTTCACCTATATCTTTTTTCAGAACAATGGGTGGTGGATAATTTCTTTTGTGGCCTGGCCAGACACAGGAATATGGGATGGATTTGAAAGCTAAGACTAGCCACCATCCCTCCGGTCAGGAAAAACAAAATTCTTTTGCATTGATAAATAATGTACTTTCATTTTATTCAAATGAGACTGGGTTATTATCTTCCCTTGTTTATTGCATTAATTAAGCATAAACATATAAATAACTGAGCCAATATTGAACCACACTTTTTGTTGCAAACTTAACAAGGGTTTACAATTCAATTTACATTAAGATGAAATCCACCTTATTCAAAGAGGATCAAATTTAGTTCACTACAAATTCATCATTCTCATCAACATTACACTAAAAAAGGAAGTCTTAAAAAAAATTCAAAGAGGATCGAATTTAGTTCACTACAAAGTCATCATTCTCATCAACATTACACTCAAAAAGGTTCAAAATATTGAGATATGGAGATAAATTACCCTTAACAACATGATACTCAAGTTTAGTTGTAACTAGTGTTCGCAAACTCGGTTGGTCCAACTAGAACCAGGCACTAGCCGATCCGGTTTTGGTGCTCCTGCAGGATATTTAAAAAATAATAATAATAAAGGTATATAAAATCGTAAAAAATAATGGATTTGTTTCTAATGTGTTTTTTAACGTTTTTTATCACTTTAGAAAAGACTAGAAAATGTTTTGGCCATAAATACTTATTTTTATATTTTTCTCATCTTTTCTAAAAATTTCAAAATACCCCTGAACACAAATTAATTTTTAAAATCTATTTTTTTCACTAATTTTCAACTTCATTTGGGTGTGCTTTGTTTAATCATGCTTTAAATATATTTTTTATAATTTGTAACATTTTTTTGACCGGCCTGGACCTGCCCGATTAGGCCAGTTGAACCAGTTACTCAAAACCAACCCTTGGCTGGTTTCCGAAGTTGGTTCAATTTTTCGAACAATGGTTATAACAACCAATCATATTTCCACATCATTGCCTGCCAATTATACTTCTTCATTTGACAATGGACTTACAATGTAAAAGAACCCTAAATTAGCTACCTAGAGCTTTTCAACATGGAAATGAATGCCACATGTTCAAGTATCTACCGATCAAAATAAACAATAACCAGTTTCAAGAGTATCCTAACTAGAAAGAAAACCAAATTTCACTTTTTTCTTTTTCTTTTCTTTTCTTTCCAACTACAATTTGATCATAATCTAAAAGCATCAATCAACATAATTCACAAATTGTGGCACAATTTATTCCCATTTCATGCATGTTTTTACCTTTTCAAAAACCGGAAATTCTGCCTTGTATCTTGTACATACAAACTCCTTTGCCTTTTCACTTGTCCCTGGCTCTTGGCGGAGGAACTGATTGCATGGAAATGCTAGAATCTCAAAATCTGAAAGGAAGAAGAAAGATAATGATTTCAACATTTTTTAAAAAAGAAAAAAAAACTAATCAATACTCTTCTACTCTAAAGAAATTAAGTGTCACAAAATAAAAGAATAAGTGGTAAAGAAATTTGTATTTCTCAAAACAATAATCAATCCATCCAACTCCATATATATATATATATATAGAGAGAGAGGGTGCGGTTTGTATAGAGCCTAGGCTCTAAACAATCAAATTAGAGCCTACCTTCAAATAGTGTCAAGAAATATGATTTTAATATTGGAAATCTTTGTGATAGCCTTAAAATATATTTCATATTTATTTATAAATTTTAAAGCTTAAAAAATAGTATATCGATTTGAAGATATTTGGGCATCAAAACAGCCTCTTCTAGTGAAGTTTTAGGGTAGGCTCAAATTTGATTGTTTAGAGCCTCGGCTCTATATAAACTTTTCCCATATAACAATCACATTAGAGCCCACCTTTAAATAGTATCAAGAAATATGGTTTCAATACTAGACATTTTTGTAATAGCCTTGAAATATATTTTCATCTTGAATTATAAAATTTAAAGATTAAAAAATAGCGTAGATCGAGTAGATCTATGAAACCTTAAAAATCTTGAAAATTGATGGTCAAAAAATGCGTTACAATATCCACTATTTCCAAAACTTGAAATCCATTTTTTTTCTCATATCCATCCATCTTGATATCGAGATGATCAATTTTATGATATTTGGGCATCAAAACAACCTCTTCTAATGAAATGTTTGAGTTAGGCTCTAATTTGATTGTTTAGAGCCTTGGCTCTATACCATATATATATATATATATATATATATATATATATATATATATAAACACTACGCAAAGCCTATAGGCGAAAATATATGTCCAAGGTTCATCGCACAGTCACAATTATCGAATCACTTGAAATTTAGAGCTATATATATATATATATATATATATATATATATATATATATATATATATATATATATATATAGCCCAGATTATATCAGTTGTCAAATTTGGGAATCATATATATATATAACCCAAATTAAATTTGAGCCGATCCAATTATTACAATTGCATTTCATATTTCCAAATCACTTAAAATTTAAAGCGTTTATTTTTTAAAAATAAGTATATCTAATAAAAATATCAAAAAAATAATTATAAAAAAAATCTAATACCCTTGAAAATTTCAAGGCTATTTTGATCAATTTATTTTTTATGAATTATTTGTTTAATATTTTTGTTAGGTACGTCTTGATGAGAAGAGTAAACATCTCAACTTTCATGTGATTTAAATTTCTAAAAAAATGATTAAAATTCAAATACTACTGATTAGCACACATTCAATCTGGTCCATCGGAGAGAGAGCGAGTGAAGAATAAGGCCAAAAAAATAGATAAAAGCATGGATGTAAGCGTCTTACCCTGGTCTTTATAATTCTTGTAAAGCTTGGTTAATTGAGGGTAATTGAAACTCCCGAACCCACTGAATCAAAATTCACAAAGTATTTGGCAGAGATAAGAGCATACCATGATCATGCTAAATAAAACCCAAGAAATGGCGACAGATGAAAGAAAGAAAATAAAATGAAAAACTGAAAAAGTGGATTGCACAAAAAAAAAAAAAAAAATGAAGAAGATTAAATTGAGTTTTAATTCACAAAAACCGGGAAAAATTACTTCAAAAAATAATTATGGAAAGAATAAAGCAAAATAAATATAAATTAAGAAAAGAAAGAAAAAATTAATAAAGGGGATTAAATTGGGGTCTATGAAAAATTGTACCATTTTGAAGCAACATTTACAATAAGCAACACTTTGCCCTTATAATTACTCAAGTTTACATCTTTCCCGCTACAATCCTGCATTCATCACAAAAGAAAATGAGGAAAAAAAAAAGAAAAGATTATTAATACCCATGCAAGGAATTGAATTATTGAAAAGTGAAGCGAAATGGGAATCTAGAGAGAGAGAAAAAAATGCAAAATATATATAAAAAATAAAAAAGACATACCTTGACTGTGAATTCATGGATGCTTCCCTCAAAAAGGGGATTTGAGGATTGATTCCCCATGATGGTGATATTAGAAATGAGCACCAAAATATAAAAAATAGAAGAGAAAAAAAATAACAAAAAAGTATACGAATAAAAACAAGAAAAATTCCAAAGGAATGGGCTTGTCCTTTTCTTTCTTCCTTTCTATTTTCAGATTACAGGGTTGTGGTACACGTAAATTGGTACCAGAGCACTAAGACAACCTTACTTTTAAGTTGATCAAGTCACCCACCAGCTTTTAATTATTATGACAAATCCATCCTCATTTATTGAAAATGACAATTGAACCTGCCTAGATTCATTTTGTCTTGATACTTGCATTGAGTCACCTAAGACGATTTTGTCAATATGAAATTTTAGGGTTAGGGCCCGGACCTGAAAAATATGATATGCGGCCCTAACCTAGACCTGCACCCAAAAATGTGGCGTGGGACCTAAACACCTCAACCCTATCATACCCTAAAATTTAAATACCTATATAGGGAAAAGTTTATATTGAGCCTAGCCTCTACACAATCAAATTAGAACCTACTTCAAAATTTTCTCTAAAATAGGTTGTTTTGATGTTGAAATATCATCAAATTTATCATCTCGACATCAAGATGGACATGAGAAAAAAATAGATTTCAAGTTTTAAAAATAGTGCATCTTGTAACGTATTTTTGGATTTTCAGTTTTTAATATTTTCAAGCTTTCATAGATCTACTCGATCCACACTATTTTTTAAGTTTTAAATTTTTTAATTAAAATTTAAAATATGATATAAGATTATCACAAAACTTTCTACTATTGAAACTATATTTCTCAACATTATTTGAAAGTGGACTCTAATTTGATTGTTTAGAGCCTCGGCTCTATACAAACCACACCCTATATTTAAAGCCTAAGGATTATATAAAGCCTCAAACTTTATAACAGGGAGTAACTCAAAAACTTGCCATACGTTCACGGTTCACCTATTCAATTCATTTTTCTCAATTTCGGTGTTTTTGTCATTTCCATGGTTGTTTGGGGCCTTGGGATTTTGAATGATTTTCCCACCACTCATTTTTCACACGCGTTTTTACTCGTTTAAAAAGTTAAGTTAGTGGCCTATTTTCTAGGGGAATGAAAATGTGTATTTTCAATATGCAGGTTTAGGGTCGTTTTAGTTATGGGCCGTTGGATCAAGACTCCATCTCGGGATAAAATCACCCGTCGTCGGTTAAACCATTCATCAGGTCACCTTCACATTTGTCCCTAAATTTTCAAAAAAAAAATTATAAAAAACCCTTAAGACCACATTTTTTTTTACGTAACGTATGCAACCTAAGTTTTTCTCTCATTTTTTTTCAGTACGAACAAATTTCTATATAAATACCACCAGAGAAAAAAAGTTTCTTTTTAGACAAAAATACTTTTTTGTATACAAAACTCATTTTTATCAGATTTAACATCAACTTTTGGACCCAGTAGCATATTGTCGGAGGGGACGATGCTGACCTAAGATAACTATCCGATCAAAACTCAGTACTGTCGAACCGTCTCTTACATAGTATTAAAGTCGTGGAATTCAATAACATCTACTGTCGGGCCCACCTTTGCAACTGCCCGTACCGCTTTTTACCCGTGGAATTCGGTAACATCTACTGTCGGACGCACCTTTGCAACTGCCCGCACCGCTTTTTACCAGGGGTAACCGCATTTTACACAGTACCAGAGCCCTACTGCTTGATTGCACTTACATAGTACCGGATCCCTTATTTTGATGAGATAGAAGAGAGAAGCGTAGGTAAGATAAAAACAAAGCAAAGTAGTTTAGACATTATTATTACTTGGTTGAGGGTATTTATATAGAAAATATATTTTGAAAAAAAAAAATGAGAAACAAAATTAAATTAGGGTAAGTTGCATAGAATTAATAAACTTGAAGGGTTTTTTTTTTTTTCTTTTTGGTAATTCTCCCATTCCCATATTTTTTCTTCAAAACAAATCCCGTACTTTTTCTCTGGCGCTTTTTCAGGTAACTCCATCTCTCTCTCTCCCTCGTCTCCTCTAAAACCGTAACCACTCTCTCTCGTCCTTTCTGTCTCCTACGCTCTTCCCTCCCGAAGCTGCGGCCACGTCTCCCTAATAAAACTACTATTCTTATTTCGGAAAAGTTTATATAGTGCCGAGGCTCTAAATAATTAAATTTGAGCTTATTTCAAAAATTTCATTAAAAGAGGTTATTTTGATGCTCAAATATCTTCAAATTGATCATCTCGACATGAAGATGTATGGATAAGAGGAAAAAAAAGATCGCAAGTTTTGGAAATAATGTATTTTGTAACGTATTTTTGGACCGTGAATTTTCAAGATTTTCAAGTTTCCATAGACACGTCGATCTACACTGTTTTTGAAGCTTTAAATATTATAAATAAATAAAAAATTATATTTTAAAGCTATTACAAAGATTTTCAATATTGAAACCATATTTCTCGACACTATTTGATGGTAGACTGTAATTTGATTGTTTAGAGGCTAGGGTCTATACAAACCTCACCCTTCCTATTTTACCCTGGGAACTTGGTGCTGAGAAAGGCAGGTTTGTTGCTGCTCTTTATGGGTATTGATATCGAGGGAGTTTTCTGAGTGACTCCACCTATATATATATATATATATATATATATATATATATATAGTATACTTAAACCCTAGTCTCAACCATTATATATGAGTAGATGCTTGAGTCACAATGTCACAAGCTATCGGATCTTGAGATGATGGCTCCTGTTTTTTTTTTTTTTTTTTTACAAATAATTTTGAAGAAAAATTTGGAGCATGCATAGATTTTTCAGGGGCGTACATAATAAAAAATATTTCCCGTGATAAAAAATTACCAGAATGCCCCTAAATCTTGCAGGGTATTTTGGTTATTGATTTTTACAGAAAATATTTTTTTTATTTTTACCAGGTTAGCCCATTTTATAATGGGTGCCCAAATTTTCATTCAAAAATGTTATGTAAAAAAAAATTAAAAATAAAACAGTATTTACCATGACATTGTAGTATGAACAATCGTAACAGTTTGAACTCAGATTGAACGGCCAAGAAGTGGGGTCACGTATAACTTATATGTCTTTGGGGTCACATAGATACACTTCCCATTGAGATCTTAGTCTACTCATATTCTGCCTATTTTTTTTCTCTGAAACTTTAAAAATTAATTTGGGGATGCCATTTTCATCATGACCAATATCCAATGAGTTTAACATATTAAAATTTTAAGGATTTGTGCTTGCTTAATTCCTTAAGGTTTTTTTGTTGCAATAATAAATCCCAATTTCAAATCCTACAGCTGCGCAAAAGAGAGAAAATTGCATAGAATCCTACACAGGCTCTGCTAATTATCCATTTTGAGCTAGTTGTGATATGGTTGTAATGGATCTAGGAGTAGGCTGGATGAGGTGGGTATGTCATCTTACCAATTTTGTATGGTTCAAAGAAAACATCAGTTTGTGAGGATTTAGGTTTATAGATGTACCACTTGCTTTGGGACTTTAGAGTTGTAAGACGACTTCCAACATGCTGGGTATTGTTTCTAATATCTTGGACATTTTCTGCAAGTGTTGTATCACTAACATTGGCACTAAGCATTAAGATGTGGTTTGTATTGAGATATTATGCAAAGGAAAAAGTTTATATAAGGTTGCAACCTTAAAATGTAGAATTAAAGGTGCACCTCAAAACTCCATCGTGGTTTGGATATTGGAAAATGCCTTTAATTGATAATCTCGATATCGAGATGTATGAATATCAAAAGAAAAAAAAAGATTTCAAGGTTTGTATATCGTGTGACGCATTATTTGGACAATCCATTTTCAAGATTTTCATATTTTTATAGATCTACTTGATTTAAACTATTTTTAGAGTCTAAATTTTTTAATTAGAGATGAAAATAGATTTCTCAAACCCCTAAGAATTTTTTTTATCAAATTTACATTTATTATAAAATTTAGAGGTATGCCTTAATTGGATTGTTTATGGTTGCAACCTTACGCAAACCACACCCTTTAGCAAATGGGAATGCTGGGGAGGTTCATTTCATGTGGAAGCATCTTCTCCCAGAGGTTCAAATTATCTTATTGAACAATTTGTGAAATTGTTTTGAAAGAACAAAATTAGTGCAATTCTTTCCATATTACTTGCTATTTTGTCTGGAGAAAAAGTAGTTGCACCATTTGAGTCGATAGACATTTTATTCTCTTGGATTTATTCGCAGCTAAAAGAAAGGGTATCTTTCATTTGACCAGTTTACAATTATTAAAAAGGAAAATTTTGACCAAGCTTATTGTTTTCATGCCTATGACCTCACCATCACTCACGCGTGACGCTTCCATCTTTTGCTTGGATATCATTTTGTACTAACTAGTTCGTTGTACCTTTGATTTTGTTACTTTAGATCCTCAAGTATGATTGCTTTATATTAGAGAAGTTGCTTGATATAGGATACTTCCGGGTTGTGACCCATTGGTGGCAAAGAGAACCCGCATTTGCATGATGATTGGTTTGGTGTTGTCGTCGGTGCTAGTATTTTTTGTTTTAAGGAATACTTGTGTATAATTTAAATTAACAACATAGTTTTGTGTAGTTTTCCTAAATATATTTTGTAAATCGAAAAAGATGAAAGTTTTTAGTCCGACATTAAAGACGAGAGTATAGATTGAGTAGTATTTAAATGCAAACATTAGCATGCCTAATACTCATAGTACACAGGTGATAATCATGGTGCATGTCCGTAGCACATTGTACAAAAGCGGTTGTTAGCACACTTTGCACTTCGTAAATAGCCTTAAGATGCCTGTAGCGCACTTTGCTCTTCGCACAAAGCCTTGGGGTGCATGTAACAGCTCAATGGCCAGTAGCCATTAAAAGATGAAGGCTTGTAACAATTGTCGTCGAGATTAAGGGTGCGCATGTTGCAACTGTGCATGTATCACCCCTACAATAAATTGGAGCTCTATAAAATAGGTCCTTTTTTCAAAGATCAAGGATCCTAGACTAGCAAACTTCTTTTTCCACTAGTTAGCCCTAGGGATGGAATATATAACGACACAATGTCTTTAACTCGAGGAGGTAACAATCAACCCCAGGCATCAGATACGATATCTTACGGTGACCATCTGGTGCTGAAAGTTAACCAAAAGCCTTATGACATGCACTCCATCGTATGAACTCCCCTTTCAACATTAGAACACTACCTGCTCTCTCCTGTGAAACTGTGAGAAGCAAGTTCACTAAAATTACTTCAAAAGTCCGCCTAATGGAGGCTTGTAACAATAGTCATCCAGATTAAGTTGTGACTGTGCATGTATCACCCCTACAGTAAATTGAAGCTCTATAAAATAGATCTTTTTTTCAGAGATCAAGGTTCCTAGACTAGCGAAGTTCTTTTTCCAGTAGTTAGCCCAAGGGATGGAATATATAACAACACTATGCCTTTAACGTGAGGTCACAATCAACCCCAGGCATCAGATATGATTTCTTACGGTGACCATCTGGTACTGAAAGTCAACAAAAAGTCTTATGACATGCACTCCATTGTATGAACTCCCCTTACAACATTAGAACACCACCGGCTCTCTCCTGTGAAACTGTGAGAAACAAGTTACTAAAATTACTTCAAAAGTCCGTCTGTTTCCTCGCAAAATTGAGCCTGAATCTCTATCTCACCAACCAAAAAGGCAGTTAGAGGCAAAAGCCTAAAGGAAAACAGACAGCTTCACTTGATCCCCGTCAAATGCAAAAAGATGGTCCCAAAAAGAAGACCACAATGCACAGAGAAACCCTATCAAGTAAACAAATCCCCTCGAATAAAAAATAAAAAAAGATACTAAAGAGAAAACCATCAAAGATGTGAGAGAGAGAGAGAGAGCCAACCTCAATGAACCCTGACACATCAGAGAGGAAAAGGAAACATGATTTGAGGTTAGGGAAAGTGAGCTTCCTTGCCAGAATAAAAAGTACATCTTTTACTCCTTTCTCCTAAGTTCTTGGACACCGCATTGAAAAGGCAAGAGAGGGGAAACAAGCCTCATTCTGGGAAGGGAAAGAGAGAAACAGAAAGCAAGGGATAGACAGCTTTTTTGGTTAAAAGGAAAAGAAATTTTAAATGAAACTATTTTTCTATCTAATCTAAATGAAAGACCACGTGTTTTGTAACTTGGATGATTAATTTTGTCAAACATTTTTTCAAACACTAATGTATTTAAGTAAATAAATAATTGAAAATCTGTCATTTAATCAAGAGCCATATTTATACGTACATTTAAGGCATCCAATACTGACAATGAGTCCAAGAGATTCAACAAATAACTTAGATAACTTAGTAAGGCCAAAACCATGTACCAAAAGGAAGAACGCAATGGGTTGCAAATGACCAGTAAAAGAAATGCCGAGAGGATAATTTTCGAGTACCAAGTAGAATTCTTTCAAGCATTTCTACGATAACATGGAAATGACATGCCCATGACCAAATAGCCATTTAACAATCAACAAGCTGCACAATCTATTGGCATATCACAAACAAACACCATAGATTTACAGTAAGAAATTTCATCCCATGGCAACTATTGTGCCAAAGCAACTAGAATTATCTACTTCAGGAAACTATCTACTTATCGTCATGTAGTCATGGTTATAATGAAAAATGATGTCAATCTGTAGAACAGACACCATCAAACACTTAATATCTTATCAATAATCTTAATAGGAAAGAGAAACTTCATCTTCTAGACAATTAAGGTTTAGGAGACTCTTACCTCATCTGAAGCTCATACCATTCCAAATTGATCAGGTTCCGTGAAGAGTATTCAGGCCCGTAGAGGAACCACACCTGGAAGCCTCTGTTGGCTGCTGATCGGAGCAAAATTGCAATATAATCCAGATGATTATGTGGAATGCTAGAGAACTAACTAAGCAAAGAAGGCATTATTTCATGAGGCCCCTGAATTGAGCATGACAACTTTTATTGCAGTCATTTCGGCCAGCTGTGGAGACCATTTTATATATGGTATGCACATGAAAGGCATATAATGTAGAACGAACTTCCATCTTTTTGCAACTTAAAAATAAGATGCACTTGAGTCTCAAGTTCTTATCTAACACAACCAACTTATACACAAACTAAGAACAGCTTCAAACAATCTCCACTTGCATGACATGATCACTTCAGAATCATTCTCAAACGTCACCACTAAAATAGCAGCACTAGGGGTTAAGACAGCAATAATCCTATATGGCATAACACCCTCTCCAACCAATTTCACAAAGGAGTAAAAATTTTACTGCTTCAATCAATAATATTTTTCTCATAGAAAATGATTCGGCTATAACCAGTCAAATTTGTAAGTACCTCATGACCACATTGGTAAGAATAAATTAGTATCACCCAGTAATTACAATATAATGAATTTCTCAGACATCTAATAAAACAATTCTCTCTCAACACGAAGGTAAGTCAAAAGCAAACAGCATTAAAAAAACAAATAATTTTATGTATAATAATCACTTTGAGATCATTACACATAAAATTTCAAGTTGTATGTCTTTTTATTTCTTTCTCCCAAGTTGGGAGGTGCCATCTTAACAATTCAGGTTTACTTAAGGTGGGGTACTTCACCTCAGATATACCTCAAAAAGTTGGTGAAAATAAAAATTTGAATAAACTTCTATAAAAGCCTGACGCTAGCCCAGATATCTAAACCTGGGGCTCAAGCAAAACAATGCCAAACCTGGCAATCAAAACCCATCAGAAGCGCTTGCCATCCCTAGTTAATCCTCAAGCTAACTTTAAGATTTCTAACCAAAATCTTAGTCCGTAGAAATTGAAGGCATGTATGTCTTAAGACGGTCATTGTTTTTGTCTGCCACTCTCTCCCCTTAATGCCATTACATCTGTTCCTTTCATATGACTGTAAGCAATTTAATATCATTGAACTGAAATTCAGACCATTTTATATCAGCATTTTTCCCTCTTTTATGCTAGTTTCTCTTCAAAGTAAGAAACAAAAGACTAACGAACCGTTCGACAAAATATAAGAGACAACACCCAATAAAACTAAAGTCACAGGTCTTCAAAAAAAAATCATGAAATTGGGAAAACCTTTAAAAGCCCGCATACGTAGCCAAATAGAGTCAGAAGAAGCTTTACAGTTCCCACAAGTAAAGCCTTATCCCATATAGCATAGCAAGCAATATTACATAAATTTGAGAGCAACCATTGATTTACACCATGAAACACTAGAAAAGAGTTAAAAGGAATCCAGAGTAATATAGACAAGAAAGGGAAAGTTGACGAGTACAGAATAAGCGATAAACAGCTGATTGTCCTTTAAAAAAAAATTAAAACCATGTCACTCAGAAAATAAAGAAACCGCTAAGTATGAAGATAAGGAGCCTCCTACGTATCAAACAGAGAAGAAAATGTGGAGGCACCATATCAAAGCAATTGAAACCAATTATATAATATATGAAATGTTCTGATAATGATACAATAAAGCCTTTGGCTAGGGAAGCTGCTCCTCTCCAAGTGATAGTCTTTCCGCAATCTGCATTTGCAGATAAATGACAAATTACAATATATACAATTGAGGTGGAATGCATCTTGCGATTTTTCAGCAAAGACTTTTACTCTCTTAATCTTCAGAATTTCGTCCAAGGGAGTAATTATCCAGAAAGGATCTGCACTGCATCAACTATCAAGACAGGATCCAAAACTCAGATGAAAGGCAGCTAGCTCTCACCTGTCATTTCAAGGAGTAAGTAAGAAAATGAATAAAAAAAACATCTCAGAACAAGTATAAAAGAGCATCTAGCTCTCACCTGTCATTTCAAGGAGTATGTAAGAAAATGAATAAAAAAAACATCTCAGAACAAGTATAAAAAAGCATCATAGAAGAATAAATACCAGCATCCATGGTAGGCAATATTTGAGTGTCATTTACACCGGTCTCCATGAGTTATGGGCTACAGAGTCACAATTAAACTCTTAGCCTCGATATAAGCACTAAGAATGTAAATACGTTATAACAAAGCAAAGGAGAGTTCAACTTATTCAGAACAACCATGAAATGACAGTTGATATTAAATTACTACCAAAAAATAATTACCTGATATGGCTCCACCAGAAATTGGAGGATATGTGGGTGCTGGATGTCGATAATCCCATTCCCCATGATATTGAGAGTGTTGATGATTTGTTATTGATGAATGATCTGAAGGCCCGTAGTGAACAGGAGCATATGCTGGTCCAGGCTTCTCAGAATTGGAATAACCTGAGTATAGAAGAAGTAAATTCCATATCCACAAAACTCAAGAACAAAGCAATATATTATACCTTTTTTTTTTTTTTAAGGTTTAGCAATATATTATACTATTCATATATCACACATACATAAAGGTGCACAAAAGTGGAAGACCTTTGATATTTTCCTTATATCAAAAATCCAGGAAAACTGTGGGGCATTAAGTCCCTAACCAACCAGAAACAACGAGCAGTATAGCCATGGCAAAAGTCAAATTCCATTTTCCCTAAATTGTTCTTGTCCAAAGCTTCAAGTGGTCAACATTTCACTTTGTCTCCTAGAACTTAAAACCTGGTTCTCCTATTCTATTTTTACCAACACTTCAGTTTACTCATTTTAGAACTCCCTTTTTATGTTATTCTCCTTTTTCCTCCTATTAACTGGAAAAACCACAGCAATGATGAGGTAGAGGTTTAAATCTGACAAAAAGGGATGGTAGCGGGTAAAGCACAAGTTTGAGAGATCAAAAAAGGTTCATCATCAGAGCCTTTTTCCAACTATTTGGAGTCAGCTACACAAATCCTAGTTCGCCTTTCTGCTCTGTCAAGGGTCATGCTCTCAATAAGGCCATAAATCACCATAGTTTTTCTCACTACTTCCAACCATGTCCTTTCGGGCCTACCCGTTACCTATTTTGAGCCTTCCACAAAAATTATAAACTCTTTGTGCTTTTTTATTTCTATCCAGAATTCAGTTTTACATTATCTAATACCCGTTTTATTGCAATTCTTTTCCCTCCTAATCAACGGAGAAAAGCGTGGTGATGACGAGGTAGAGGTTATAATCTAGAAGCAGGAAGAGTGACTAGTTAGGCACACCTTTGAGAGATCAAGAAGGTATAGAGATAACCACAAAATGGGATGGAAAAACTCCTCCCTTTGCAGCTATTAACATTTCTGAACTTTTGTTGCTAAAAAAAAAAAGATACACCAGAAACACAAATAGGAAAGCATTCACAAGAAATGCCGAGGGAATGAAAGAGTTATCCTCGAGAAGACAACCATTCGACCAAAACCATATCTCGCAAGGGAATCATCATCTCCATTAGCACCTCTAAGAAAGCAGATTGAAGATCCAGATCAATAGCCATTATTTTGGCAACAGGGAACAGATAATGGAGAAGGATTTAGTCAAGTGTAATCCATAAAACTGCATCAGGTATAGTTCTAGAGAACTCATGATATTTGCAGTAATCTTTCGCTAGCCCCTGATCGTACCTCTAGAAGGGAAGCCTCAACCAATGAGGATTGCATATATCAATGAGGAGACACCAAAAATCACTAGCCCTTTAAAAACGCCCTCCATCAGGCACATAAGAGGTCCTTGAGTATATAACCTGTTATCTGTTAGCCAGGTCTCTAGGACAGTTGTGTGAAATCACTTCATTGTAGCATTCTAATGTTATCAGGCCGTCATAAATGTCTTCATACAACAATTATCAAAAGAAAGAACTCATTGTTGTTGCTTCACTTTTATTTTTTGATGAATAATTTATTCGATTCTATGTGTCAACCACTTCATTTTCTTAATTTTTTTACATTCATGCTCAAATTTCCATCATCTTTTAGTTTTGATGTCTTCCATGACACAAAAACCTGCTGTACATTAACTACAATGCAAAGCATGAAATCTAACCTGAATATACAGAAGAGGATGATCTACAGGTCTCATCAATATGATGTGGATCCCTCCCAATTGTATTTCCGTCACCAGAGTAATTCCATCTATTTGAATCATGAACAATTGGGCCCTTTGGTGTAAAAGCAGGCGAGGGGGCGCCTTCAGACCAAGGTTGTAACCGTTTGGGTGGCTCTGACTGCTGGACAAACGAGAACTGACTTGAAATCGCTGGCCGAGGGGGCTGCACTTGATAAACGTTATTGGGTAAAGGTGCAACATGAGAGTGCTGGACATTGTTTCCTGGTTGCATCACAGGATAAGCTGCACGAGGAGGACATCCATATGAAGAAGAAGAACTATAAGGACCGACTGTTGCTGGCATCTGCACTTGAGAGTCCGGGCATCTTGGAGGCATATAAGGTGCTGGAACCCGAGGTGGCTGCGAGGTCACATCCAGAGGCAAGTTACCTTGGAAACTCTGCTAAAATAAAAATAATTTACAGCAATCAATAAAAAAACAAAACAGATAATCTTATCGCCCTAGCCCCTTTTTTCCCCAGATCCCAAAATAAATAAATAAAAGAATAAAGAATACGCAATTATTGTTATCTATAGATTCACCACAATAAGGAAGTATAAATGGGGAGAGAGATATGAAAATAAGGAGAAATTTTTTTTCTTTTTGGAAGTTGAGAGAGATTCTTTTTTTTTTTGGTGGAAATTGAGAGAGAGAGAGAGAGAGACAGTTCACTAGTTTACCAATAATGGAGTATAGTTTTGTCTGCAATCCATATGTCATCAAGGAAATCAAGTGGAGTGTCACGCATATTTCACAAGAACATTTTATGCATCTCAGTTCAATGTAAAAAAATTGCCATGAAACTTCTTTTCTTTCAGGCTAAGGAATAAGAAATCTTTTTCCTGTTACATGAATCAAATGTTTACACAAAAAATAGTGGCATAACATGCTTACATTTGTAGGAGGGTTATGCTGTGAATCAATACACTCAAATAGGCGAGGCCGTAGCTGAGGAAGAAGGGGAGGAGGAGAGGGAGGGGGCGGAGGTGCCAGCGGTGGAGGGGAAGAAGGTAAAGGAGGAGCAGATGGTGGCAGACCTTCAGGATGTGGCCTAACACAAGGCGTAGAACCAAACTGATCTTGATACGTGGAATTGTTTTCAATCTCAGCAGATGGTGAGACATCCTCCATTTCAAGCTCACCATCAACATCCTCCAAAATACGTCGATGCTTTTCAGTTCCAGATACAGGAGGTTCTGGGGCTTCAACAGGAGTAGCAGGCGCGGTGCCCTTCTCTTCGGTAGCACTTGCATCCTCTTCATCCTCAATAAGTTGTGGTATATGAAGTCCCACAAGTTGAAAGCTCGTGTTGCTGTACTAGGAACCAAACACAATTAGCACTAAGCTAGAAATGCCACTTAAAGCACCAATGTTCTAAAGAAAAGGCAGATAACAAACACCATTAGAAAATTTATGATGCAGCACCAGCACTGGAACACAACCAAATTTTACCAATGCAATACAGAACCCCACTAGATTCTACAATGAGAGAGAGATAGGAGCTGTAGCCCATATTGTATGGGTCTCTAGGAAGGATGGTAGTGACCTCCCTCTACCCAAAAGTGAATGAAATAAAGAAAGAAATTTGGGTGTCATTCTTTAAAGCAAGACAAAACATTTAGTTTCATCTTTCTTCTGAGTACACAGAGGGACTACTGTTCTCTACCCTACAATGAAAGCAACCCACAAGTAGTAGTAGGGATGAGTGAGAGAGCTTGAGAGAGAGAGAGAGAGCAAGAAAGCAGCTGCAGCAGTTGGTTGCTAACTACCAAAAATAGGTAGGTAGGTTTCCTATTTTCCCAAAAGGAGCAGTTGTCAAGTTTTTCCTTTTCCGAAGAAGGAAAATAGTATCACTTATCATCAAACTATAAAGCATATAATAGAATTAGAAAACAGTCACAAAGGTATCCCAAGGAGACATCATAGAAAAGAATCTAAAAGAATCTACATAAGTGCATATGTCGATATTTTACTCAGTTTTTATTAGTAAAAATAGCCAAAACATAAAAGTATTTTTTGATCAAACCGATGAATCAATTTAATTTCTCGGTTGGAATTTGCATTGACAGTCAACTTTGCAATAACTTTTGAAACCAAACAGACTTCGATAGCTTGCCCTCAAGAATCGCAAGGATTAAAAGATATAAGCGCACCTGCCATACTCATCGACAAGCATACCCTCCATTTCTCGAGCTGGATCATTAAAAGCCCTCTCTGTTCTTGATGGTCGACGAGACAGAGAAAAATTTAATGGGTCACCACTCGACAGATCAAGTTCTTGCATGTGACGCCTAACAATTGATTCAGGGAGTGTCTTCCGTTCCAGCCATAACCTCAAAACCTTAATAAAGCAGAAGAAAAGTTATATTAAAATGTACCCAGACGTATCCAAACCGACGACAAAAACAAGACCCAATAACATGCCTTAAGGCACTGCCTGCGGTTTTCCCTTGCAGCATTTCCAGGAGGCGCGGCAGCAGATAACAAACGAGGAAGTAATGCTTGAACTGCAGGAGGATATGCATCACCTGCAACACCTGAAATTTTGAACAATATCACTGCATCTGAAAACATATTCTATGTGGCACAAAATATATTATAAAGCAAAGTTTCTGAAAAGGGATTCTTAAAAGGATTAAAGTGTTAACACATCAATGCCAACATTCAATTTAGGCCCTTGATTAAAACCAAACAGCAAAACAGCTGTGACTGTCCATTATTTGCCAGATGTTATGACCTAATTTTGGAGAAAACTTAAATTTCGTCTGATAATAAAAATCCAATATTTACCTAGACAAAAAAAGAGGGGTCCCCATAACACATTTTTGGGTTTCAGCCCCTGAAATGCTAAGTTTGAAAGCTGAAGGTATCTTACCACGCTGACCCCTAGAACATTGGGTAATAGAATCCACAAGGAAGAACAAATCCACTCTACGGTGCAAACTTGGTTCAGTTTCCAAATGCTGAAGAAGAATGTCAACAACCTACAGTTTGAGAGCAACAAGCAACAAGAAAAGAAGAGTCCAATAAATAATACTGGCTCAAAGACCAAATTAATCCGCATGCTCCTTGCAAAATGCGATGATACCCTAGATATGATATATTCAAATATATTTGGTCACTAAAATTTAAAAATACAGAACAATACAAATAAAAATTCTGTTCACTGATCTCAAAAGAGAGCACCATATTATCAAATCAATTCCGGTAAGGCATTATAAAACCATAGTGTTTCCAAGAGAAATAAGAATAAAGTACTTCCACACACATCCATCCACGTGCACGCACATACAAACACGTGGATGTCGGTACAGATTCACACACAGAATGTGAAAATAATCAGACTTCTAAAGCAAAGCCAATCAGGAAACCATATGTTTGTCAATAGATTCCCAATTAATTCACATTACAGTATATGCTAAGAGAATCCATGGCAGGAAAAAAGACAAGAACAAGGAGAGAAGAAATATGAGCAACAACCAAAAAAAACATCTCGAGCATTAAAGCATGTAGGGATATTAATTTTCTTGTTCAAGTTGTCCTAATAATCATAAGTTCAACAGTTGATAAGAAATGAGCATTAAGACTCATGCTGAGAGCTCCATCCCATAGTTTTTTTTTTTTTTTTTATAATGTTAACATTGTATTGCTGCAAGAGTGAGTACAAGTGAAGGATGAAAGAGGGGACCTCGAGTACCCACGAGACGGGTATCTTGGTCAAAAAATAGGTCCCGAGACGCTATACACAAGATTGGCCTAGTCTACTGCCAGAGTACAAAAAATATGTAGTGTCCCGAGCTCCATCCCATAGTTTTACAGGGGTGGCCCATCAAATGGTTGTCTTTCGTAGTCTTGCCAGATTCATTTCCTCAGCCTTCTCTGCCGAAGGCTTTGGGTTATACAACCAAATCAATGCAAAGGAAATCCTTCCTAGACATATATTTCATATGTCGGTTTTGATTCCATAAATGCTCCGATATATTCAAATTTTGGTAAAAATGGATCCACAATATAAAAATAATGTAGAAATAACTTTGTGATATTCAGAATTTCAAAAATACACTTTATATATTCATTTATTCTAACAATGCCAAGTATAGAATTCTTTGAAATTTTTTATTTTTCTATTTTAAAAATAAACCTAACCCCCAAATCGGCTGAAGAGCTGATGTCTTTCCATTTTGGGAACAAACAAAAAGCCAACTGAAGTGAATAGCATAGCATGGTCTATATTCAGATAAAATAAAAGATTAATTTTCTCCCCCAGAATATAAAACCTCTATTTTGGTATACAAAATAATCAGTTACACCAAAATATTAGAATGCTGACATTACAATGAACTAATGAAGCTAGAAATTGAAGACAGTAACCCTTGATAAGGCAATATTCACAATGATGTAGCTGAGTTAGTTTTTCATGTTGATGTACGTTAGTTTTCCATCATGGAATAAGTTAGGCAAACGACAGATTCCGGATATTCCAAAGTCTAGAACAAACTATAAAGCTCTCATTATGCCGTACAAAGGTTACAAAATGTTCTTACCAGGAAGGCAACCTTTATCAATAAGCACGTATACTATGCTTCCTCAGGAGCATAATATACATCTCCCTCTGGCAAAACACTTGCTTGGGAGATTTTTTTTTTTTTTTTGAAATTTTGGGATCCATCTAATCATAACTAGATGATTATTTTCAAAGAAAAAGATTTGGATGTTGAGTTCTTAAACATCTAGATCATTCCCTCAAAAAATTGGATGGTTCCCGTGCAAACTTGGGATTCCATTTATCTTTTAGGCACAAAGAGAGTGAAACTTTTTTTTTTCTTTGGGGTTGGTTGCTGGGTACTAGAGACTACATCCCCAAAATTTGGGATCTATAAGATAGTCACAGTGTACGTTTTTCCCGAGGGAGTAAATAGATAGCATACTCCTGAGGGAGTAGAAAATATTTTAGCTTATCAGATATCCCTTGGACACTACCACATCTAGATCGATCCTTCCCAGTTGCTTTGACCACGTGAATTACCCAAAAACTGCTCCTTAAGTGTTCCTACTAGGCTACTACCAAGACTACTCATTTCCCAGTAGCTTCCAAGAACCAAGAACGATACAAGAATGGAGATTGAGATTATGGGGAGAATAGTAACTAAAAAAGGATATAAGAGATAATACAAAACCCATAATTCTACTCTCACAATTCAGAATAATTGTGTGCTATGAGAGAAGGCATCACAGATTTCCAACACATGATTTGCTTTACTTGTGTTCTCGCAGAAAGTAGCAGCAACAGAAATTTTATCTACATCGGTTTCTTTCTGTAGTGATAATTTTACTTATTTAAAACAATATCCATAACTAGCAATTATCAAAAATTAGGACGAAATGAAAAATCAAAATCCACGCTCCACGAACATCCAGGAAAAAAGCACCAACTTTCTAGTATACTCAATAAATTCCCAAACAGAAGTCTTGCGATAAGTTGTGTCACACCTCTCCCAAATATCCCTAAAATAAAGTCACAACAAGTAAACCCGCTTATATATCATTTGCAGCTTCCAATACAAACTATACTCCTTTTAAATCATTGCTATAAAGAAATAACTGACAGAGAAAATAAACCAAATAACCAGCCCAGAAAGCAATAATGACATCACCTGAGGAGATTTATAGGTGTAGCTGTGCAACTTCCAGAAATGAAATAACAATTTGCCATTAATGGAAAAAACCTAAACATGATACAAGAAAAAAGGCCAAAAGGATAGCATACCTCACCAGCAATGCCGAATTTTGCACAATCAATAGCAAGACGGGTAGCACGACCTATACTTTCTTTTGTCCTCGTTAAAGACCCAAGCATATCTTCAAAAGACTTTAAAGCCATATTTACTTCAGCATTTCCTCGCAATTTTCCTAAAACTGGGGATGGGCTCGACCCAGAATCAGACATCACCTTATCATCAGCAGTTGGAAAAGAATGGGAGAGAAAAGCAGATCGTGACAAATTTCGCTTAGCTTGAGCAGCTGCAATTAGAACCTTCATGGGTCTAGAAGATACAGGGAAATCAAAATCTTTTAATGTTATGGGAGGATCTTTGAGAACTTTATACCTGCAATTCCAGTTATATTATGGAAAATCAGAACATACAAACATGCAAAAACCAAAATATAAGCATCTCAAGAATGACGCCAAGAAAAATACAGAAACTTAATGCCTAGTAATTGCAAATACTCGGGAAAAGGGCTGGGGTCAAGACGGTAGAGGCTAGGTTTTCATAGCCCAACGTTTCAAATTCCATTCCTATGTAACCTTGTCAAAAATAAAAAGTAATTGCAAATACTCACTCCTCAATAGCTCTCTTCTCCTCAATGGCTCTGTTCTCCTCTGAAAGCGATTGTGATAAAACATTAGCACTTACACTGCTGCTTAAAATAGTCCCCCCAATTGCGGAGTGTGGCACGCGTTTACCATTCGTAGGTGAAAACTCACCATCCAGCTTTGGGGAATATAATAACTTAGTTTGTTGTTCATCATCTGATCTACCCATTCGTGAATCAGAAGCCTCTCCATCCAAAACATTATCACTGTTATCCTTGCTTGATTCTGCAATTGGCAATTCAACCTCAGCAGGGCTTGCACATGATTTTTCTTTCGGAATTTTAACCTTGACATGGCTAGCAAATATTTCTTCTTTCACGATTGGGACCTCAGCAAATGGAATTATTCCTTCTTTCACAGATTTTACCTCAACAGGGCTTGCAATTATTTTTTCTTTCGCCATTTTGACCCTGCCTGGGCTTAAACTTGGTTCTTCATTCCTTTGTTCCATTTGTGCATGGTCAGTGGCATGTTTTTCCATTTGAGGAGAAGGATGCAACACACAAACATCGTGACCAAATCCAACACTATTACACCCTTTTTGAGGAGGAGAACAAAGCTCCAGGGAACTCACTGGAATTTCAGAGTCAGAAGTTCTGATATCCTGAGGCAAACCATCAATAACTTTTACATCAGAATGTTTCTCACCCTCTTTAACCATTTCATTGAAGTCCCCAGGGATAGAATCCAAGGAACTTCCTATGATATGGATACTTGGTTTCTCTTCAGAACAAGTTTCAGTACGTAACCGTGGAAGTGATGGTGATTCAGATGACAGCCCTGCTGCATCATTAACTAATACATCGCCTTCTTGAGAAGGATCATCTCTGACTTTAAAAGAGACATCAACTTTGATTTCACCTATTTCCTGGTTTTCCATATTAATGCTATCAGATTCGGCTACATCATCAGCTTCAGCAGCATTTGCACACATGGCTTCAAGTGCACGGTGAAGGCGTTTCGAGGGTGGCAGCCCCGCCTCCCCATCCACCGAACTGTCCCTCAGATGGAATTTATTCACCTTCCAAGGCATGCAGCTCCTATCATTCATAGATATCGCGGACATTTTTACTGATGTAGCAATGCACTCCACTTCTTTATTAGTATTCTTATGTTCAGAGCATGGAGAAGTATGACTTGCCCCAGCAGGTTTATTTAAAATATTACCTTCAGACTTCAGTTCAGTGTTTGCATCATGGTCCCAATCCTCTATTGATGGCTTGCCCAAACGTGCCCTTGCTCGTTTCACCAATGGCAGGTGTTCATCACCATCTATGGTGTGAAACCTACCATTAGCTTGTCCACATGTCTCAGGTGGCTTAGTACTAATATCCAAGTTGGCATCTTTTTCCATTCTAGCACAAGGCATTGCATCAGGAAGTGTCCGCTTCCGGTTTGGGTTCCTTTTCTTCCTTAGAACAATCATCTTAGTTGGATACTCAGCCATGATTGCCCTGCTGGGCTGATCTGAAGTAAGCAAAGGAAGCATGCCATTCTTGTAAGGTTCATCAATAATATCATGATCTTCCAATTTCCCATTTGAAATTGTAACACCTCGTGTGTTTAAGCTGGTACCCGCTGATTCTTCAACTACAGTTTCACCCCTAATATCTCCACTGCTATCTTCAGCCACAAAGGCGGGGGAACATGAGCTGCTTAAATCAGATTGGAAATCATTAGAATTCCTGTCAGGGTGGCCAGCTTCCTCTTTATTAATTTTCTGGTTATCTTTAAAAATTGGCCCATCGATATGTAAATCTCTAACATGAACCTCAGAATCATCAGGCGTTGATTTGGATAGTCGCTTTTTTCTCTTAGGTTCCTCTGCCATCGATATGACATTATCATTGCTGTTCCCATTTGCAGTCACCACAAATTTCTGCAATTCAGAATTGTCGGCCCGAGAAGCACTTCTTTGCCGCCGTACAGATGGGGCCTTGCACTGTGTATCAGAGCTTGGAAGGGAGGAGTTTCTTGATTTCTTTCTCAGAGTCGTGCTAGCCAAAGGAATGTCCATATCAGTATCTGAAGTATCAACTGGATTGTGGGAACCAGACCTGTCATCTAACGAATTGTCTGAAGTCTCCAGCATGGATTCATTCCTACCATGGGGCTTTCGCTTCTGACTTTTCTTACAAGATTTGGCCCTGGAACGTTTGGAACATTGACCATTTGACACAACAGTACCTTCATCATCTGATTTGAATTCCTCACCATTACCCTGCAGATTAAGCTTTTCATAGATATCAATTATTTCATTTACGGCACGAACAAAATCAGCACCTTTACCCTGACTTTTGATCAGCAAAGCATTCTTTTTATCTTCTGTGAATGCTTCAACATCAACAGGATTGCAGAAGGCACTGCATAACAATTACAATGCAGAGATTTCAGGGAAATGGAAATCCAAAACAATAAAAATTGTCATTTATCTCACAAAGATTAGTTTTAAAACTGGTAAATATCAAGAATTGGAGCTCAAGTGCAAAGTTTAGTTAGTTTAAATCATTGAAGGAAAAATCGGGCGGTCTAACCAGTAACCACCTGGTTAGATTGGAACTAGCCACTGGCCGGTTCCGGTTTTGGCCGGCTATTCCGACCAGCCGGGTTTTTTTAAAATATATATATATATATATATATATAATCCAAAAAATAAGGGATTTTGTTTATAATGCATTTTTAATGTTTTCCATCATTATGGCAAAGATTGGAAATTGTTTTGGCAATTAATACTTGTTTTTACAATTTCCCATCTATTTTAGAAAATTTCAAAAATACTACTGCGCAAAAATCGATTCTTTAAAATTTTTTGGTTAATTTTCAACTTCAATATGATGTGCTTTGCTTAATCATTCTTTAAATATACTTTTCATATTTCATTAGATTTTTTGTACTTTTTTTAACATTTTTTTGACCGCCCAATACTTGCACAGTTAGAACGGTTGAACCGCTTCCGGGCCCATGTCCTGGTTAACCGTTCCGGTTCAATTTTTACAACACTGGTTTAAATTTTAATTTGGGAATTCAATAAAGATCAGTAAACACCATTTCGGTAGAGCAGTACATATCTTTATACATTTATACTCTCTGTACAAATCACTGTTGGAAAAACCGCGTGATCTAACCGCTAAGTGCCCGGTTAGATCAAAATTGGCCACTGAGCAGTCCTAGTTTTGGGCGGTTTTGGTGATCAACCGGTATTTTAAAAAATAAAAAATAATGTATATAAATTCCCAAAAATAAGGAAATTGATTTGTAAAGCATTTTTTAATATTCTTTACATTATGGCAAAGATTAAAAATTCTTTTGGTCATTAATACTCACTTTTATATTTTCCCATCCTTTTAAAAAAAAAAAATACCCCTAGGCACAAATCAATTCGTTAAAATCCATTTTTTCCATTAATTTTCAACTTCATTTGAATGTGTTTTAGTTTAATCATTCTTTATATGTTTTTCATATTTTAGTAGCTTTTTCAACACTCTTTTGATCGCCCGACTTGACCAATTAGAGCGGTTGAATCGGCCGATTTACCGGTTAAACCGCTTCCACCCCCATGTCTGGTTAACCGTTCTGGTTCAATTTTATGAGCATTGGTACAAACGTACATATATTTGTATATTTGTACTGCCTTGAACAACTAGATCTCTACTACTTCCATTAGATAAATGAAATATCATGCATTAAGAGAAAAACGACAGCTTGATAGAGAGCAAAGAGGACATATGAGAATGAAAACATGACCATGAGTTTCTTTTCAATTGATAATAAATAGTTAAAAAGAAATAACTCAATCAGTAGATTAATTACTCATATCATGCCTAACAGCATGCAACCTGGCCTGGCACAGTGGGTCTTTCCTCAAAAAGAATATCACAGATTTCATCCTTCATATGGCAAGTTAGAAGGCTGCCAATGCCCTGAGGGTATACCAGATCACCCTATATACGAATTTAGCAGGCAATTAAGAATTATCAGAAAAAATGGGAAGCAACTAGAGACGGAGTGATGAAAAATGGACTTCACAAGGGACTAAGGCCGAATGGGGAGTCTTCTCAGGACCTAGAGAGTCTTCAAAACAGTCAAAAAGAAGTAGAAAAATGATACTAAAACAAAGGGTAAAAATATTGGAGAATGTAAAAACAATAACAAGAAAAGACCCCAGACTCGAGTTTTAGCCAAAACTCAAATAGTAAGTTATAAATTCCTGAAAATTAATCAAAACACTGATTCAAGACTAAGGAACAGAGTCTTCAACTATGGACCGAGACTACACTAAGGAACAAGGAAGCTTGACTCAACATAAGCGAAGTAAAGGAACAAAGCCACTTCTCTAATAGCCCCACCCAATAGGACGTTATGCCAAAAGCAAGAGAAAGCCCATCCCTCTCTTTCCTTTTTGCGCCCCCATGTTGCCACCCCGGTAGGGACATGGGGACACAAAAAGGGGGTCCTATCACTTGTTCCGACCTAAGATAAACAAGGGGAGCGAATACACTCGATCTGGGTATGTTGGCTAAAGAGCAGGGACTGGGGGTTATGGATCTTAACCTGAAACTGACCCTGACTTTCAATCTAGTTAAAAATTAGAACGTCCTTAATCGACATTGTTTAAAGAAAAAAGTCACCAATAAGACCAAGAAAACTCCATTGGCTGATTAAAATCCCATACAAGTGTACATGATTTACAAGTTACCCGAAAAACAAGTAATATTGAGGAATGCATGATGGAGGGAAAAATTCTACTTATCTCGCGCACGCATCACTTGGTCTTGGACGTCTGCATACTGGTTGAGTCTCATGTTGCATAAGGTGATCGCATACACAAAACAACCCTTAGTTTCTATCTCATGATCACTATAAAGATATGCACAGTAAAGACTGTCCTACTAGGCTGAGAGGCCTCTATAGTCACATGTCCCACTTATCCTGTAGAACTCTCCAAATAGAAGAACATTTCTTTTCATCATAACCAAAGTTCCACTTACTATCTTCCTTGGTGACCTCTACTGCCCTTTAAATATGAATCATTAATGGTTCCTTCTCACTTGATGTAGGAGAACTTGAAGAAACCAAGAAATATCAGCAACAAGCACCGTAACAACAATTTTGGAGAAACCCTAAGGTTTTCTCCCTCCTAGGCCTCAAGCCTTAGTAGGCTTTTTTTACAAGACAAAGTCTTTCTTTTCTTAAAGAGGAATACGTGAATGGCTCTCCAGGCCATCCATGCCCTTGTTTATATTGAAAAATTATTGTTTTCGCTAATATTTATCCATACAATTAACTTTTTATGAAAATGTCTTAATTTAAATATAACTTGAAACTAAACTCCCTAACTTTAACTAAAATATCTAAAAAGTTTTCAATTGTTCCAAGAAAACTAAAAAAACCTACAATTAAACCCTAAAACTAATTCAATTTCGAAGGATGTATATTTTGATTTTAGTTTTAGGGTTTAATTCTAGGGTTTTTAGTTTTCCAAGAACAGTTAGAGACTTTTTAGATATTTTAATTAAGTGAGAGCATTTAATTTCAAGTTATATTTAAATTAGGACGTTTTCGTAAAAAATTAATTGTATAGACAAATATTATCGAAAGCAATAATTTTTCAATATAAGTAAGGGCATGGATGGCCTTGAGAGTCATTCATGTATTCCTCTTGAAGAAAAGAAAGACTTTGTCTTGTAAAAGAAGACTAACGCTTGAGGCCTAGGTAGGAAAAAACCCTAGGGTTTCTCCAAAATTGCTTGTGTCAAAGTGCTTCTTGCTGATTTTTCTAGGTTTCTTCAAGTTTTCCTACACCATGTGATATCAGAGCCCGCGATCTACACGGAAGTTACCGTAGGCTGTAACAGTACTGAAGTACTGTAGCACGCACAGAGTTACTATAGCATCACCTTTATTTGGTACCCTAGGTCCACAACAAAGAGGGAATATAGTGGGGTCTAGGCCAGAGTATTGCCGAGACAACCTAGATCTTGCTGATTTCAGCAATTTTTGTTGACTATTTGCCTAGGGTTTGTGATTTCAACGAACTTATGGCAGCAAGAAGGGGCCATAGACGTGGGGTTTTCGTAGATCTACTCTGCAATCCTATAGATGACAGATTGAAGAACTTGAAAGGCAAGTCCAACAACTGGCGCAGCAATTCACAAGCCTCAATAATGGGCAAGACTCAAAAATGGGCAAGACGGTGATCTTTCAGCCCAAGAGGATCTCGAGTGCAAGTCTTTTCACTTTCACGCTCCGCGTGTGGAGTCGAGTGATGAGGATAGTGATAGAAGACCTAGATGTGGGGAACAACACTTTAGGGTTTTCGATTTGAAGTACGATATTTTTTGTTTTGAGATAGATTGCATGGAAAGTCAACAAGTTTATGATTGGAATTCACCACCAATCTTCGATATATACTCAGATGAAGAACAATATTTCTTAAGAGATCCGATCTATGACAAGGATCAAGATGATGGTGAAGATATTTTGGAAGCGGGGGAAGAATATGGAGAGAAGGCAGCAGTAGGACTGATCAAAATCATGCCCTTTGAAGATCTCATCAATATTGTAGAGGTGCAGTGTTCACCAAATTTAGGGCATTGAAGTCAGAGTATCGCAGTGGAAGTGTAGTCATCTCAACCGCAAATTATGGCCCTGATTTCAGAAAGTGATCAAATAGATGTTGAGAAAACCTCTAAAAGCCAAAAAATTGAGTTTGGAGTATCTTACATGATTTCCAATGGGAGTTCACGAATAACTGAATTTGATAAATTTGCATGGATTCCTCAATATGCATATCAGGACCCATTTCTTGAGGAACTTTTTTTACCTCGAGTAATATTTGAGCCGACAAAGAAAGAGAAGGTTAAAGAAAGTGGTTTTGATGTTGAATTCATCTTAGCACACTTCAAAACTCGCGGACGAGTTTTATCCAACAAGGGGAGAATGATGGAGGGAAAATTTATACTTATTTAAACTTTTATTCAATTTTGAAGGATGTATATTTTGATTTTAGTTTTATGGTTTAATTCTAGCGTTTTTTAGTTTTCTAGGAACAGTTAGAGACTTTTTAGATATTTTAATTAAAGTTAGGGAGTTTAGTTTCAAGTTATATTTAAGTTAGAACGTTTTGGTCAAAAGTTAATTGTATGGACTAATATTGTCCAAAACAATAATTTTTCAATATAAATAAGGACATGGATAGGCTGACGAGTCATTCATGTATTCCTCTTTAAGAAAAGAAAGATTTTGTCTCATGTATTCCTCTTTAAGAAAAGAAAGACTTTGTCTTGTAAAAGAAACTTAAAGCTTGAGTCCTAGGTGGAAGAAACCCTAGGGTTTCTCCAAAATTGCTTGTGTCAAGGTGCTTCTTGCTTATTTTTCTTGGTTTCTTCAAGTTCTCCTACATCAATGCAACATCAAGAAAATTATTCATTGAAATAGAAGAAAGTTTTTTGGTATTGCTAGACTAGAAGTAGGGCCCATAAGTAGGAATTCATCGAGGGGAAATAAAAAAATTTGAATCCTTCCTATCCAGTGATTGGAATCAAGAGACTACTTAATAGACTCATCTGAGTCTCCATTTTTAGAGGGAAAGTTGGAAGATCAGCCCCTGCCACACGGCTTGGCAGGGGACCCAAGCATATATCCATTTGCCATAAGAAACCCAGGACCAGATATGCTCATAGGATGCTTGACCACTATGGATGCCAAAAACCTAACACTATTTGAATGGGGGAAAGTTTATATAGAGCCAAGGCTCTAAACAATCAAATTGGACATGAGAAAAAAATGGATTTCAAGTTTTGGAAATAGTGCATTTGTAACACATTTTTGGACCGTCAATTTTCAAGGTTTTCAAGTTTTCATAGATTTGTCGATCTACACTATTTTTTTAAGCTTTAAACTTTATAAATAAAAATAGAAATATATTTTAAGACAATCACAAAGATTTTTAGTATTGAAACCACATTTCTCGACACTATTTGAAGGTAGGCTCTAATTTGATTGTTTAGAGCCTAAGCTCTATACAAACTGCACCCTTTGAATGGATGCCAAAAAACTAGCAACATTTGAATGGATGCAGCCAAAAAATGGCACCTATGGTTGAATTTAAGGGCAAAAAAATGAAAACTAAGATACTTTTGAAAACACAATTTGCAGGAGGGCAAGTCATGGACAGGCACACCTAACCACTTGCCTGTCGGGGCATCCATGCATGGCAATTTACACTCAATACATAAGATATAAAAGATTTTAGGCACTGCAAGGAGGTTCAAACTATCTGCAGGGTAATAGGGATCAAAACTGGGATATTTGTAAATGAAGAATAAAAGGTCCTTTCTATTTCGCGGATAAGGAAAAGAACGAAAAACTGTTTCACTCTTTTACCTTCATTCAGAAATGATGAATTCAATTCTATATGGTTGAATAAAGATTTTATTAACCATTTGGTAAAAATGTATGCATATAAGTGCAGCACAAAGAGAACTTATAGAACACACCAATTGGCTCCAAGATTATTGCAGTAGATATAAGCATTGCTGCATCGATTCTTGCGAGTAAAAAGGATTATATCGGCAATGCCACCGTCTCTACAAAAATGCATTTTGCTTCAACTGCTAATAAGCATGTCTTGTACAGCAGCTTACAGGCACATCAAAAAAGATTGAAATGGTTCTAAAGAGCTATGATAATACAAACTACAAGAAAAATAACTAGTGTACAAGGTTTAAGGAACTCAACATAGATTACAAAATTATCTAATTTTGCATAAAACTTGTATGCAAATATTGCCTGCAGTCAATCAATTGTTGTGGTTGCTGACATTTGACATTTCCAAATTGTATACAAAATTCTACAATATTTGCAAACAAAATTGAAGACAACTTCAACTTCATGAACTGAAAGTTTCCTGATACAAAACCATTTAAAGAACAACATGCATGAAAGTAACTCAACAAGTACAACTTTGACCTTCAAGTGGTTTCAAAAAGCTTAGACTATAGAGAGTTACCTTCCTTCTTCCACTAGAGATTCAACGAGACACTATCAAAGTGATCAGATGGGTCCATGGGGTAAACCATTCCAAGAAGGTTTGTACATGTTCATTTGCAAGCTATTCGAAAAATATTGATATTAGACATTTGATAATAATAAAAAAAAGGTTATATGCAAGAAAAGCCTCTTTTCCATGGTGTTTAATCATAAACCCTAGACTTGGGTTGGGATCAATGCCATTGCCATTTTTGTTTCCTATTAACACTCATGGTCTTCCATTGTACCTCCATCATCTTCTTCTCTCTCTATCCAACCACACTACCAAAACTCTTCGGAAAACACACCTCCATCATCCCAATAGGTCTTAAGACCCAAGGAAAATCAGCCCCTAACAAACTCTAACCACAAATCTTCCATCCCAAGTCTTTTCTATCCTATAAACAACCTGAGATGCCCTCCTTTCCTATTGTATCTTGCTGGACTATTAAATTTTAATCAACTTCATTACACCCTCGAAATAAAACCCTAAACCTTAGGTATATCCCACAATGATTTTGCCACACTTGTGTAGGAACCAAGCCCTAGTGGTACTACATCAATTTTGGTATCTAAGCCTAGGAATCCTTGGGGTTCCAGACATCTACCCAGTTGTTACATGCATTGGAAGAGCCTATAAAGCATGACTCACCCTATATCAGCGGGACAAGATCCTCCATTGAATGACAAAAGGGATGAACTCTATTCGTGAGTTCCTCAATGTGTTAGTTGGACAGTTGACAATAGTGCCAACCCAGAGGATAACAATACTCAAGCAGGGGAAAACATTGGGGTTGACCGACCACCAAGAAGCTCCCTCAGTTGCCCCATTTAAGCTTAGCAACTTTAATCGAGACACAACACATGATGATGATGACCAATGTTCGAAAATTCATCTGCCACCGAAACGCCTAGGCGAGCCACCTAGGCATCTGGCACCTAGGCACTCGCGTCAAGGCGGACAGCTAGGCACTGCCTTGATGCAATGTGGCCAAGGGTGGAAAAATGCCCTCCGCCAAGGCCAAAAATGACATCCCCCCCTTCTAAAAAATGGGGAGGGGAGAAGGATTTTGATTCTAGTCCCCCAAATCTCAAATTGTGCCATCTAAAGAGAGAACTCTAAAAAAAATGAGTTTGTGACTTTTTGCAAGATTGTTGGAATTTTGATTTTTTTCAATATCTTGCAAAATCAAAGGGAATACTTCGTGGTAGTTTTCGAAGCTTCAAGTAGTCGAATAAGAGAACGTTTGGCGACCGGATAGACGAGGTTTGGACCGACATCGTTTTCATTTTGATGGGAGTTTTTATTTTTTTTGGTACAATGTATTATGTTTTGAGTCATATGAAATTCTTTTTTTTCCTTTTATGGGATATTTACATGTTTGTAGTTTGAAAGATTGAAACATTTTGTACTTTTTGCGATTATTTCCTTAGTTTGGAGGATGAAATTGGTCATATATCGAACTCCTTTTTTGTAATTGAATAATGTGTGATACGAAAATTTCTTTTTTTCTAAAATGTGTGACGTTTTGATATTCTATTAGTTTTGTTTTACATTATTGATATTTTTACATGTTTATAGATAGAATAGTTATAAGTTTGGCCTTATATTTTGTAAATAGTCTTAAACTTTGAATGAAATTGATATTTTGTGAATATTTGATATCCAAAACCAAATCTTATGGATATTAATTATGTTAATCTTATGTTAAGTTATGTGATTATTTATTTTAGAATTGATATTATATACTCAATCTCATATTATCTATTTTTGTTAGCTTGGAACTTTGGATAGCCAAATATGAAATATCATGTGATTTTTAATATTTCATTTGGTTTCCACATATTACGAAATTTGAAAGTTTCATACCATCATAATATTTTCAAGTTTCATTTTTTACGTAGTTTCATTTTTTTTATATCTTCATTTAAAACTTCAATTTTTCTTATGTTTTTTCTAATGCTTTAATCTTGTGTATTTTACAGGCTTGTTGATTAGGTGATACACATTGATACTCTATCAATTACTGTGTCTCTGTGTGTTGAGATTTAAGACGTGAGAAATGACAATGTCTTCTAGTGGATCAAGTATGCAAGGTGATCCAGGTTGGAAGTATGGATCTTGTCCAAATCCCCTCGACAAGAATAGGGTGGAGTGTAAGTTTTGCCAAAAAAATCATATAATGTTGGCATTAAATAATTAAATAAACATTTAGCAGGTATTAGATGGGATGTGATCCCATGCATACTAGTGCCAGCTAAGGTTAGAAGAGAGATGGAAGAGCAATTGACGGGTAGGAAAACAAGAAAGAGGATGCAAAGAAAAGACATGAAGGAATTGTAAGGGTTGTAGATCATACAAGAGTTCAGAAAGAGGAAGACGACATTTATACCAAGGTTGGATCTTCAAGTAGAACAAAAAGAAGAGCGCTTAGAGATGCCATTGCTTAGGAAAGAAGTAGAGCTCACTAATAACTATTTGAAGACCCACATGGACGCATGGGGTATATATGGTTGCACTATCATGACTAATGGTTGAGTGAAAGAGAAATTGAAGCATTATGAATATGATGGTGAATTGTCCATTAGGGACAATATTCTTAAGATCTATTAATGCTTCTGAAAAGTCCCATAATGAGGAATTCATTTGTAATTTGGTGGACCAGTGCATAGAGGAAGTAGGGGAGATAAAGTGGTCCAAGTACTGACCGATATGTACTCAATTAATATGACGGCCGCTAGGCTATTGATGGAGAAGAGGTTGCGTATTGTCTTGTCCCCTTGTGCAGCACATTGCATAGACGTTATGCTTGAGGCAAGTGGTAAGAGGAAGCCATTCAAGACAAACATCAAAAAAGTGAGGATTGTCACAATTTATTTATACAGTCGCGCTCAGGTAAGAACCTAATCTATAGTATGTTTATGCTTCTTTATTACTTATTTTTTATACTTTTGAATACATGAAGTCATTGTAAGTTTTCACTTAGGGAATTTTATGTCGGTCAGGTCTTAGCCATGATGAGGAAGTTCACTGAGAATAGAGAGTTGGTGAGGCCTGGGGTGACTAGATTAGCCACCTCCTACTTGTCCTTGCAATCCTTATGTGGTCAGAAGGAAAAGTTGAGGTTGATGTTTGTATCTAAGGATTGGACCAAATCCAAGCGGGCCAAGAAAGCAGATGAAAAAGCTATTATCATGGACTCAAGATTTTGGAATAAGGTCCAATATGCCTTAAATGTTTTCCCCCATTAGTCAAGCTTCTCATGATGGTTGATACTAAGAAGAAACCAGCTAAGGGGCACATCTATAAAGCTGAGTAGGACGCAAAGGAATAAATCAAGAGATTTTTTAAGAATGATGATAAAAATTATCGGGAATATTTGAAGATTATTGAAGATAAATGGAAGTACCAGCTTGAGAGGCCCCTATACACTTAGCAGGGTACTACCTTAACCCTGCTCACTTTTACAAGGATCATGAGGTACATAGCAAGTCTGAATTCATGAATGCATTCAACCAAAGCAATATCAAGCTCTACCCTAACCCCAAAGTGCAGGACAACGTAATGATGGGAGTTAGAGATATATAGGCTCTGTACTACGTCTATTGGTAAGGAGGTGGCAATTAGGCAGAGGACCAGATCTCTCCTGGTGAATCCAAAACTTCCTTATATCGATTTTATGATTTGAGTATTGAATTTCAATTACACAGGTACCTAATTTACTACAAATGCCTAATTTACTAAATCTGACTTGCAGTTCGTCTAGATGTGAGAGCAACTTCAGCGCCTTTGAAATGGTAACATTATTTAATAGTTAATACTTAGTTACTTACATAATAATGGTAGTTTGTTTCTTTACTATCTTAGTTTATTAGCATATTAAATTATTAATATATTACGTATTTATGTAGTCGTAAATTTTGGTTGTTATTCAATTTTTTTCTATTAGGTGTATACAAAGAAGAGGAGGCTACTGAAGCTGCTGATATGGATAACACATACGAGTGGCAAGTTGATGCCGAGGACAATGTCGTATTCCCTGGAGAGACCTTGACCTGGGGGCAAGTTCATGAGGCTGCTGGGAGAGCAATGAGCCCCATGCGGACCACTCGGGCTCAATCTCAAAGCCAAATGAAGGGTAAGGAACGGGCCTAGCAGCGGAACGGATCCTCTAACTCCTTAGACTGGTTTTTACAAGTCTAGAAGACTACTTCCACTAGTACGACATGTGCGAAACTAAACGAATCAACTAGAGCTTGGTGACAAGCGGTAGAAGAAAAAGTCCCTAAATCTAGTCAGCTTATGATCCAAACATAGGAGGAGAGACAAACTCCATAGATCGGGGCAGGCTGCCATCCAAACAAGGGAGGAGATGTATGGTAGGAGGAAGGAACGTTACTTGCCTCCACAACACGAACAGATGTCGCTTTAGAATTTGCTTCCCCTTAAGCTAGGCAACACAACAACCATGAGCTTAATGCTTTCCATTCACTTTTGAGGCTGATGAATAGAAACTAGTCCCAAGGTACAATTAAACTAACTTTGGAAAACAATAAGCTCATGGAACTTGGGATATGAGAACAATGGCCAAGGATTGGTATATGGCTTGGGGGATTGAACAACATAAGATACAAACGCTGCAACACTTTAGCTCTCACCTAGCCTAATCTCTTGCCACTAAGAACTATCCAACAGCAACCCCTTTCCCTTTCGAGCCCCTTTATAAAAAACCCGGTCTCCAATAAAACAAGGCCAACTAAACTAACTTTGAAAAACAATAAGTGAATGGAAAACAATAAGCTCATGGAACTTGGGATATGAGGACAGTGGCCAAGGATTGGTATATGGCTTTGGGGATTAACCAACTTAAGATACAAACTCTGCAACACTTTAGCTCTCACCTAGCCTAATCTCTTGCCACTAAGAACTATCCAACAGCAACCCCTTTCCCTTTCAAGCCCCTTTATAAAAAAACCGGTCTCCAATAAAACAAGGCCTCCAATACATGTGAATCAACAAATTGAACAACAAGAGTAACATAGTCACAAATGACCCTCCTGAGGCAGCAACCAAATAAGATGTTACCAATGAGGTCGAGCAGGTCAACCATTCAAAATGCCCCCTCCAAAAATCTAAACTTGCGTAGAGACAATGATAACATAAAAGTTGAGCATCCTAAAGAAGTCAAAGAACAAATAGAAGACAAAGACATTGAGGCCCTTCCAAATAATATCCTTGCCATCCGACCTTTTCTCACCATTTGGAATGATGATGAAGAGGATTATATGTGCAAGATGGCAAGAGCATTTTCGAAACTCATGTTAAACAAGGGAAAATTTGCAACCTCAGTATAGACAGTGAGAGCAGGACTTCAAGGAAGCTTGTTGATAGCTCAAATTCAACAGTGAGAAACATACCACAACTAGTAAGGTTCCATAGATGAATGACACCACAATTCTAATTAATTCCCAATGCTTAGTTACCTACTGGATAAATAACTCTTACTCTAATCGGGTATGATGTGATGGCCTCCACATGAGTGGCTACCCTCAGGATGAGTCATTCCTTACTGGGGCGAAGGACATCACCATCCTAGTTGCTTCCTGATGTCTGGCTACCTCTAGTCCTGGATAAGTAACTATTGCCATGATCAGGTTTGGTATGATGCCCTTCCCGCGACCATTAGCCAGAACTTTTTGGGATGTCCATGGCTCTATGATAACAAATCAAATATATGTCGAGCCAACAAATACACCTTCCAAGTTAAGAATAAGAACATTACCTTCGAACCTTTTAAGAAATCAAGTCCTCCCAAAAAGGATAGGCCGAGCAAACTCATTAATTCTTGGACACTCAGTCCCTTTCTAAATAAATTAAGAAAAATGGGTTATTTACGCGCTTGTTAGGAGAGATGTCAACCTTACAAGAAAATTGCTCGCATATGAGTTTTCCTTAGAGGTCCAAAAATCCTCAGATTTCTCAGATTTGGTCCCAGATGAGCTCCCTAACAAGTTGCCATCCATAAGAGATTTCTTCATGAGAGAACGATTTCACGTGCAATATCTGCCCTCCTCACTCCAAAAAAGGGGCACATGACACAAGTGCATAAACATTGAGGTTGGAAAACAGAGTGGGAGTGGATTTGCAGTCCTAATTCCTTTATTCTCATACATTGACACCTTTCTCAAAGGTCACATGAAAGAATTAGTATGCTCATCCAATGATGTACAACCCAAACTTCTAGGAGCAATGAGAAAAATATGAAGAATGCAACCAGATTTAAAGTCAGACTCATTCAAGCCCACTTCAAAGCTTTTTATGAGGAAAAGCTCACTTCAAAACTCGAGGATGAGTTTTCTCCAATCATGGTCAAAGCCTGATGGAAAAAACAAAACCGAATTTTATTTTCCTAAGTGTGTTGGGCTTCTTTCTTTTAGTTTTTTAGTCCTTATTCATTATTGGGCACTTATTGTAAGTGGGCTTTAATTCTACTTTTATTAAATCATAGTATTTCAAAAAAAAATTGCAATCCTAGATGGACTAGAAACCTAAGTAAAACAGCTGCTTAAAAGTCTCTAGAAATTTGGATTCCATGTTTTAAGTAGTACAAGTATAGGATAAGAAAAACTAGGAGATCTCCATATGGCCTATGCCTAATTCATTCAAAGTTGAAACTGAGAACAAAGTCCGAGTTCTTTTTATTGGAATGAGGGCATCTTTGGAGAGTTACTCCAAAGTAGAATTAAGTGGGCTTAATTTTACTTTTATTAAATCATAGTGTTTCAAAAAAATATTCCAATCCAAGATGGACTAGAAACCTGAGTAAAACAGCTGCTTAAAAGTCTCTAGAAATTTGGATTCCATGTTTTAAGTGGTACAAGTATAGGGTAAGCAAAACTAGGAGCTCTCCATATGGCCTATGCCTAATTCATTCAAAGTTGAAACTGAGAACAAAGTTCGAGTTCTTTTTAGTGGAATGAGGGCATCTTTGAAGAGTTACTCCTTCACTGTGAGGAGAGAATCCTCAACTCTTTTTATAAAGAGTGATTCTACAACTCTATCTTAAGAATGGGATAGTCTTCTCATACCATTTTTTATTTTCTTCTCCTTGTGTGTAGTGCTTCCCTTTCCAAAATCCCTCCAACCAAATTTGTCACCCTATCTCTACCCCATCAAAGAAAACCCTTCCCACGCTCCAAACATAGCCCACCTCCTTCCCAAACTCATCACATATACCTCTAAACCCCCCAATGCTAAATCGGCCCTGACCTCGCCTCATTCCATTCAAACCCATTAATTACCCATGGAAGATATGTAACTTTCACAACTTCATCCCCTTAACACCCTTTAATGTTTAAACCTAACCCTAGTTGTTATCCTAACCATATCTAGCCTTCCTATCAAGTTATTAGAACTTAAATTCCCTAATCCCATTCAAACATGGAGACCTCGAAACCCCAAAACCCTGTTGTCCATAGATTTTGTCATACTCCTAAACCTCCAAGGAATCCCATCTCCACTAGAAATGCTAACCAAATTAGGATATCTAAAAGTAACTCGACAATCCATCATAACAGTATCAAAAAAAAAAAAACTAAAAAACCCATCATGATTAGAGTCCAGGTCTTATGGATCCTGAACATTCAAGATCCGCATGTAAATAATTCAATTACTTATCCCTCAATCTATTAGTGAATAATCTCTCCAGATATGGTGAAAGATGTTGTACTGTAAATATTACTAATATTCCCCAAAAAGAGGATCCTGCTCTAAACAGGCTCATACATCAGAGCAACGACTGACCTCACTAAGGCACACCCACGTTCCCAAGCTATTAATTTCAACGAGTTAGGGCACAACACATTTCACAATACACGCAGTTGTTCACGTTCCCAGGAACTAACACTCTAGCATATTTAGGCTTAGAATCTGTCCCAGGAAAAAAGTTCACTGTGCTACTATAAGGTTCATTAAGATTATTCTGAGTACATTTAAGAGTATAATCCCCGTAACTAGGTGGACTTCTACCTCTCAATGTTGCTTCCTAGGCAGTTCCTTCTAAAAATCATTTCCATTTTGTGCCCTAAACGGCCAGAAAACCCACCAAGTCCCTTTTGAGTACAACATGAAAATTATTCAACTACTATCACCTGCAGGCCCCCGAATCAACTCAGTTTGATACAAAGTAACCCACACAAACATGTGTCAGTAACATGAAGAATACATGGGACTTATGTGCATCGATTGATAAGCCACACATGTTCACACATAAATAAGTAAACATGTTGCACAATAATCCCTGGAAACAATTAAAATGTTACTCCATTTTCAACTCCCTTGACAGCCCATGATGTTAACAAAAGATATGAAGTAAATGGAGAAACTAGCAGCACAAATTGTGCATATGATACTACTAAGAAGTTATGAAACAAAACATAGTGCATATCACATATGGTAATTGAAAATTGTAGCGTTGTTCAACTTTACACCAACAAGAAAATCAAACTAGAAGATATATTATCATATCTTCTAGCATCAATGGATCAAAATTATAAAATACGTCTCAAATCCACAATATGTTAACTAAATATCGAGTCTATAACTTACATTTGATTTGTTCCAAAGAAGTAAACAAGTACTTTTCTCCAATCAGCTGAATATCCCCACTTCTCAGGTTCACTAACCTGTGGTTTACAAAAAGCCCAGTTGGAAACATGTTAATTTGTAATATTTTCAGCTGTTGTGATGAAAAACAATAAAGTTTCTCAAACAAATATAATAACCAAGTCGACGGGCTTCCACATCATAACAAAGTCAAGCAAACAAGTAAAGCAAGTCAAGAACAACAACAATAAACTGCATATAAATTTTGCATTTGAAAGCATGTGAAGGAACAAATGCATAGAAAATGGATGACCATAAAATATACCTCAAAAATAATGCATGGAAATTCTTTTGTGTATAAACAGGTAAAAAGAGAGATACAAAAGCAAGTTTATACAAGTTTATTCTTATTTTTTGGCGAGCATGTGCAAGTTCCATTACCTGTTTGCACTTTCACACAACTAAATAATATCACACCAAACAGTAGCTCCCAGATGCAGACAATGCCGATAAATTATAAATGTACATACAGACTGTACGAATTCATCACAAATATCACACAAACATGTGTCTATGCTCATGCATGCAAACAATGTCGTTGTGCATCAAGCTCTGCTGCTTCAGCATATATTATGTGTATTGTTTATAATTCTTCATTATTTTGCAGACAAATACAGAAGCTGTACATAGATGCATTGACAACATACATAGCATGCATGAACATAGATGCATAAATAATCAAGAATTATAAGCCATATATATGATATATATATAGCAGTTTTTTGAGAATGATACATGATATACGTAGCAGTTGTAGACGTGATTTGAGTAAAAAGATGCATTGCATGCATGAACATATAAACATTGTTAGGTCATTTGTTGGATGGTTTCGGTAGGATGTTTGTATAGCACTCCCTTCCAAAAGGCTGTGAAGTGTTCCATGACATTCTGATATAAAAGAGAAGGGAGAGAAATAGATCTACAAGTTTTCAACAGGCCATGTGAAATGTACTCCTAATTTACTGCTTAATATAGTTTGCGCAATTTCTGTTGTTCTTTGTGAAATTTTATGCTATCGATTAAAAAAGAAAGACAGCACGTGGAATTTAAAATTGATGTAGAATTGCCAAAGTGAACAAGAACATGCATCCAATACATCAGAAATGATAAAAATAAAACGGTGAAAAGCATCCAAAATTACAATTAACTTAAAAAATCCTCTCCTTAGTAAAGGAAAGCCCTTTCTTGATTTTGTATGACTGATTATCTCAGACCCATGACCCCCACGTATTATCTTAGAAATTACATAGTCATCTATTTTAGAAAATGATAAATAAATAAGGTAGAAGTGAATGGAACCTATGAGCAAATATTTACCTGATCTTCCATCTCTGCTAAATGTAAAATACAAACAAAATAAACCCATAAAAAAACAAAAATAAACAAATAAAAAAAAACAAAAATAAACAAATAAAACCTGCTGAGAAAATGCATCCGCCGAAACTAAATAAAATAAAATAAAAGCATATCTACCTTCATATCCATGGAATACATATTAAAATAGACAAAATAAAACTACGAGTGTAAACCAAGACCCAAGATTCTCATCAGCCAGTTCTGGTTCAAATAACAGCTTACAACCTATGATCAACAGCAACTTAGAGACATGCAACCCTAATTTTGCAACTATGTTCAGATTAAAAATGTAAAAACAGGAAGATAAAACGGATATTAGGGTCAGAGCATGCATACCGTTGCAGGCCAGGCAGGAAAACCCTTGACCTTTGCAAGAACGAGATCTCCAGGCTTCCATTGATGCTTAGCTGCCTTAGAAGACTTGCCCATCCCTTTCCTTCGACCAGGAGCCATTACAAAACCCTAAAGAACCAGAAGAAACAGAAAGCACTGCCTACTGAGAGGAAAAGGCCAAAACCTAGGTCAAAAAGGCTTCTTTGCGCGCAGAATAACAGGAACCACGGACTTCCCCGTTGCATAAGAGCAGTTCCCCCATCTCATGAGAGATAATGGAATTAGGGATGGTAGAGCTGGAGCATTAGGGTTTCCCTTCCGGAGATGTGAGAGCGAGGGTTTAATAGGCATGGAGAAGGCACTGCGTTTAGAGAGAGATGTTTTGGAGAGATAAAGATAAGTCTTTTAGAGAGAGAAAGATGAAAGAAGAGAGCGAGTGAAGGTGTGGTGCGAGATCCAGAGGAGGCGGTTTGCGCCTGCTAACAAACCTGCTTCAAGCCCTAGCCAATTATATTTATAGGTGTTCACATAAAAATGATTTTGCTTTTTATTTTTCCTCCCTGTTATCCACCCACGTCTTATGTATGTAGGGACCTTGCTCTAATGTAGGGTTTATTTTTAGGTCCTACCAGGCCTCATACTTTCAAATGTCCGTAATTTTACTGGATCTACCATGTTTTTAAAATTTAAATTTCATAATTAAATATGAAAAAAATATACATTGAGTAATGATCCTATGAAACCTTTCGCATTTATGTGTGTAGGACCTCAAATTATCAGCATTAAATTTGGCACGGATATGTAGAAAAGTCAAATCTCACACCTATATGGTAATTTCTCTAGAGATCCATACCAACTTTAATAGTTATCTTTTGGGACCCTACACATGAATGGGGAAAGGTCCTATAGGATCATTACTCATTTGGAATATTCACTAAAAGATAGTACCTATAAAGGTTATCACATGGGTGTAGGACTTGACTTTTCTATAAATCCGTATCAAATTTAATGTCGATCATTCGGGGTCCTACACACATGGATTGGGAGGGTCCTATATGATTATTTCTCATATATAGGAAAAAAATTATATAAAGTTGAAACTTTAACATGCAAAATTACAAATACACCTCAAAATCCATCGAAAAATGTTGTTTTAATGTTGGAAAACCCTCTAAATGATCATCTCAACATCGTGATCTATGACTATGAAAGAAAAAAGATTGAGTCCTAGAAACAGTACATTTTGCAACACATTATCTTGATCATCCAATTTCAAGATTTTCATATGTTTATAGATATTCTTGATTTTAACCATTTTTTTAGTTTAAAATTTTATAATTATATATGAAAATATATTTTGAGATAATTCCAATAATAGTTTACACTAAAATTACAAATTATAATAAAATTTGGAAGTGCACCTTGTTTGGATTGTTTAAGGTTGCAACCTTATAGAAACCACACCCATATATATATATATATATATATATATATATTAATTATCCTATGAGATCCTTCCATACCCATGTGTGTAGGACTTTAAAATATCGCTATTAAATTTGACACAGATTTCTATAAAAGTTATCACATGGATGTGAGATTTGATTTTTCTACAGATCTATACCAAAATTAATGATAATCATTTAGGGTCCTACATACATTGGTAAGTCTATATTATATATATAAACCGTCACAAGGATTTTTGTAATGCAACTTTGACATCATTTAGAGATATATGGTACATGTGTACCGTACTTTTGATTGTTTAAGGTTACAACCTTACACAAGGCTCACCCATATATATATATATAGAGAGAGAGAGAGAAATGAGAACCAGGATTGTAGCCGACCTTAATTAAATTGAAAAAAGCTAAAATGATGATGATATATATATAATTGACGTATCTACATGGGTATACATATACTTCATACTTATGAAATAAATAGATGTCCGATAAAAACCATATAATGTCTAATCTCGATTGGATAGGTTATAGTGAGTCGGCAACAGTGACATATATTGTAGTGGTACAGTAGTAAACAAATCACAATGTCGCATAAGAATAACACAGAGTATGCACGGTTCGGATGAACATAGGCTCCCTACACCCGAATAAGGTGGGATAGGGGACAAATGATAAAGTGAAGTTGTGAACTTAATTTATTTTTCAACAAAATTATGTGTAAGTTTCAAAATTATCCTGGGATTCATTTCTATCTCGTCTAATGAATTATGAGATGATTGTTGCACAAGGGCTGGAGTTGATGGTCCCTCACTACAGGTTGGCCGGAAATGTGAAGAAAAATGTCGTCATATCAGTCATATTTAGGGCATGCTCCATCACAACATCCAATTAGGGTGTGTCGGTCTCAATTTGAGTAATTTCTAGGGTTACAACCCATTTATTGTTAAATTGGTATAATTTGTTGTGTTTCTTTTAGTTTTGAATTGCATTGCTTTGCGTCCATTGTATACCAAAACATACAGTAAGTTTATATCAGAGAATTATGATTAAAATATAATTATTTAGATATAGCTAAAGTCGATAAATAGAAAGATGGCAATCTTATATAAAACTAGTAGATTCACACAAGGAAATTTAAGAAGAACTATAACGAACAATAAAAAAATTAAAAAACAAAGTTTCACAAACAAATGAAATTGAATATAAATTCTTATCATTATAAATTGTTTAATTCTCAAATGAAATTCGATCAAAATTTTAAATTACAAAAGATTTTTAAAGCTACTTTGCTATTTTAGCAGCTAGCAACAAAGATAGCATGTATGGTTTAAGAAATTTATGATTATTAATTTCAAATCGTGCAAATACAGTTGTCAAGTGCTGTTTTTAACCACTATATTAGTTTACAAAACAATTAATTAATGCCAATGTTAATTACAACATATTTTACAATATTTTCAAGACCATCGCTTCGAATAGATCCGGAGCCCTAAAACAACACATATATGTGGAATGGACAATCCATATTTTCCAAACACTGTTTTAAAATAAAATATCCTCATGAACATAAATTAATTATTATTTTTTAATGTCATAGGCACATGTTGTATACCAATATTGATTGATGTTCATGAGGATATTTTATTTAAAACAGTGTTTGGAAAATATGGATTGTCCATTCCACATATATGTGTTGGATTAGGGATCCGGATCTATTCGAAGCGGTGGTCTTGAAAAAGATTGTAAAATATGTTGTAATTAACATTTGCATTAATTAATTGTTTTGTAAACTAATATGGTGGTTAAAAATAGCACTTGACAACTGTATTTACACGATTTGAAATTAATAATCATAAATTTCTTAAACCATACATGCTATCTTTGTTGCTACCTGCTAAAATAGCAAAGTAGTTTTAAAAATCTTTTGTAATTTAAAATTTTGATCGAATTGCATATGAGAATTAAACAATTTATAATGATAATAATTATATTCAATTTCATTTGTTTGTGAAACTTTGTTTTTTAATTTTTTTATTGTTTGTTATATTTCTTCTTAAATTTCCGTGTGTGAATCTACTAGTATTATATAATATTGCCATCTTTTTATTTATCGACTTTAGCTATATCTAACTAATTATATTTTAATCATATTTTATATGAAAATAATTGAGATTTTGCTTCTTCTTCTCTTTCTTTTTTTTCTTTTTTTAATAAATCTTGGAGAGGTTGGTGTGTATTGTGATTTGGTTGGATTGATACAACTTGCCTACTTTGTGAGGTAAATGTTCTAAGAGTTCCGTTTCAATCTAAATATCTTGTATGGCTTGTTATCCGCTTGAGAAATAAAAGAACATTTATTCTAGCTAAAAATACATGAAATAATAATTATCATAAAATAATAATTATCTGAACTATATTGTATTTAACTTGATGGAATAAGCATATAAAATGGTCCATGGGAGCAATGCTCCCATTAACCTCAAAAGTTTATAAAACCTGCCAATATTCCATCCATTATTCTCCTTTCTCCTAGTCAACATTCACAACACACTCTTCCTCCCTTCTTACTAGTGTTCCATAAGTCATGGGAGTCCTAGCCACCCAGCTCCTTGGAATGAAAAAAATAAACAAGGGGCAAAGAAATATGAGTATATATCTTGAAATGTTAAAAATCCCATAATCTAAGTTTCAAAACTATTGTAATTTATAATACATAGACTACTAGCACAACCAAAAATAAATATATAATTGTTTTCTAGTAATTAGTAATATATGCACAATTCATAATTCATACTCCATAGATCATACTTCGTGCTCCATTATTTATACCATTCTATAACTCATAGTTCCATACAATTACACAATATTACAACTATACAAGTGTATATAGACTAATATAAACTAGAAAATAAGAAAAAAAAAAATTGTTTAGTGTAAGACTCAAGAGTCCAGAGTCTTCAATCATCATCAAAAAAAAAAAAAAAAAAGGGTTAAGCCTCATCATATGCATCGGAACCGAGACCATCATGAGTCATCTCCCTCTTCAACATAACGTTCGTCCTTAATTTTTTTCTATACTTGCCTTTTTCCTTATCTTATTCTACTCCACCCCCCTCTGTACAGATGTGCCCCTAAGAGTATTGGTTGCTCTAGCTAGTGCATGTTCATCATTTATTGATTTTTGTGTTTTACAAAACTTCAACATTATTTAATCTCCTCCTTGGTAGCTTTGTGAATTTTTTTACAATTGACAACATCCCCCTTAGTGCCAGCAAGGTGTTTCTTAAACCAGTAAATACCCCACTAGTACCATTTCCACAATAATATCTTATATGATATTATCATTAGGATTCGGGCTATGACTATACTTTCAACCTGGATCATGACTTCTATAATAACTCAATGAATATGTTTCCATATAACTATGTTCATTTCATTCATCTTTCTGGTTTTACCAAATTCAAATATTGTCTAATCTCATTTGTAATATCTTCAGGGACCTTTTTGCCCAAAACAACATTCTTTTTAATATTGATAAGGTATTTATTGAATCAGTTAATACCCCAATGGATATATTTTTTCACAAAAACTACACCTAATATATGTTTTTTTATTTAGAATTGGGTTACAACCATATTTCCAACCCGAATCCCCACTTTTAAAATAACTAGAAGAAGACTTATTCAAATGACAATGATTTTGCTCATTTTCATGTTTTACCGAATTTACACATTGCTTAATCTCCTATTTGGTAGCCTCGGGACATTTTTCCAAATGGCAACATTCCCTTAATACTAGCAAGGTATTATTTGAATCGGTTTATACCCACATTAGTATCTCTTTTCGCAATAATTACATCTTATACGATTCTTGTTATTTGGATTTGCATTATAACCATACTTCCAACCAGATCACTATTTATAGAAAAACCCGAATAATATATTTAAATAACATATAAATTTCAAATATAAAGATCTTTAGTTTATCTTTTTTGCTCGATCAAGGAAATCTATAAATATTTAAAGCCAATATTGATAAATTACATGACTACACTTCCAACCTGGATCACGACTTCTAAAAGAACTTAGTGAATATATTTCCATGTAACAATGCTTGTTTTATTCATCTCCATATAACAATGCTTTAGGAACTTTTTTACCCGAAATAATATTCCTTTTAATACAGATAAGGTATTTATTGAATCGGTTGATACCCCAATTGATATTTTTTTCACGAAAACTACACCTTATATATTTTCTCTTACTTGGATTTAGGTTATAACCATATTTTCAACCCAGACCCCCACATTTAAAAGAATTAGAACGAGACTTATTCAAATGACAAGGCTTTTGTTTCTTTTCGTGTTTTAACGAACTTACACATTGCTTAATCTCCTATTTGATAACCTCAAGACATTTTTCTAAATGGCAATATTTCATTTAATACTGGCAATGATTTTTTTGAATCGGTTTACACCCGTATTAATATCTCTTTTTGCAATAATTTCATCTTATATGATTTTTGTTAGTTGAATTTGCATTATAATCATACTTCCAATCAGATCACCAATTATAAAAAACCTGAATAATATATTTAAATAACATATAAATTTCAAATATGAAGATTTTTAGTCAGTCTTTTTGCTCGATCTAAAGAAATCTATAAATATTTGAAACCAATATTGATAAATTACATGACTATACTTCCAAACCGGATCACGACTTCTAAAAGAACTTAGTGAATATATTTCCATATAACAATACTCATTTTATTCATCTTTATGGTTTTACCAAATTCAAATATTGTTTAATCTCATTCGTAATAGCTTCAAGAACTTTTTTTGCTCGAAACAACATTCATTTTGGATACCGATAAGGTATTTATTGAATCGGTTAATGCCTCCAGTAATATCTTTTTTCACAAAAACGATACCTTATATATTTTTTATTACTTGGATTTGGGTTATAACCATATTTTTAACCCGAATCCCCACATTTAAAAGAACTAGAATAAGACTTATCCAAATAATAAGGCATTTGTTCATTTTCATGTTTTACCGAACTTACACATTGCTCAATCTCTTACTTGATAGCTTCAAGACATTTTTTCAAATGGAAACATTCCCCTTAATACTGGCAAGTTATTATTTGAACCAGTTTATACCCGCATTAATATATATTTTCGCAATAATTACATCTTATACGATTTTTATTACCTGGATTCGTATTATAACCATTCTTCCAATTCGATTACCACTTATAAAAAAAACCTGAATAATATATTTAAACAACATATACATTTCAAATATGAAGATTTTTAGTCGATCTTTTTGCTCGATCTAAGGAAATCAATAAATATTTTAAACCAATATTGATAAATTACGTGGAAGAAGATAATTTAAAGATAGATTATTATATATGGAAAATTGGTTCATGCGGGCTGAACCGCATTTCTACAATATGCAGTCCAGAGGTATAAAACATCCATCTTAAATATGGATGTAAATAGGTGGTCCATTTAAAAATAAGTATAACTAATGGCTCAAATTTTATTGATATAATTATCATTTATAATTTTTATTTTTTATTTTTTCATCTTCATGATCTCCATGTTAAATATTATATATTATCTAAAAATTAGGATTGAATTATATTTAAAAATATATTTATTGACAAGCTCGCATTTCTACAATATGCGGGTTGGTCGCACAAAAACTGTGCCCATTATATAAGTGGAAAAGTTTATATAGAGCTAAAGCTCTAAACAATCAAATTCGAGTCTACCTCGAAACTTTCACAATAAGAGGTTGTTTTGATGCCCAAATATCCTCAAATAGATCATCTCGACATCAAGATGCATGGACATGAGAAAAAAATAGATTTCAAGTTGTGAAAATAGTGCATTTTGTAACGCATTTTTGAACCATCAATTTTTAAGATTTTCAAGCTTTCATAGATCTCTCAATCTACACTATTTTTGGTGCTTGAAAATTTATAAATAAATATGAAAATATATTTTAAGGCTATCAAAAAGATTTCAAGTATTGAAACTGCATTTCTCAATACTATTTGAAGGCAGGCTCTAATTTTATTGTTTAGAGCCAATGATTTGTTTCATACTTTCCTATTTCATGACAGTGGAACTTTAGTAAAGAGCTTCAATGGGAGTTTAAAAAAATAACTTCCCTTCATACTAAATTTATCAACATTCCATAAGATTCAAGTTTAATACTTTATTACTTTCCTGTTTCCTACTTTTCACTTTCCCGTGTTATGCTTTTTCTCGAAACATGGTACCCTCTATCTACATTGAGCTATTTCCATAAGATTTAAGTTTCCTAGTTTTCTACTTGCATGTTTCTTATTTTCTACTTTATCAGGTTGATCAAAATTGAACGGCTGGATGATAGAGAAGCATAGATCTTCTATGTTGTTGGAGAAGTATATAAACCTTTCCCTTTCTAGATATGGTGCTCTCTACCTACGTTGAGCTCCATCTTTCTCTGCTTTGATTAATGCCAAAAGGCAAAGTTTTGGCTTTGCTCCCTCTCTCAAAAGATAGTGCGCTCTTCTCTATTTCGTAGAGGTCCTTCCAATGTCATTTTCTTTTTGTAATTCATGTTTATATTATGGAATATTAATTCATTTATAAATCTTGAAACTTTTCATTTTGATTTGTTAACTCAACAAGATTGGCCGTTAGTTGTGGGCATTCAATAGTTGAATAAAAACAAGAAAGGACCCTCATACCTAGTTACTACATTGTGGTTTTCAATGTTGTTAACACCACTGGCACCTTAAAAAAAGCTAACTCTCTAATTTATATGAAAAAATGGATAGGGGCCTGTCTTCCCCATTGAATTACCCAAAAAAATAAAATAAATAGTCAAACAAAATGTCCCCATGTGGGAAATGAACCACTGATACTTTAAAAAAAGATAATTCCCTAATCCATATGAAAAAAAAGATAGGGCCTCTCTTCCCCACTAAATTACCCACAAAAAAAGAAGGCTAAACTGATTGTCCCTATGTAGGAAGTGAAGTGGTTGAGTACGAGTATGGGATGTGAGTGTAGAGGCCCTTACTTGATCCGATTTGTGGATACCATTGATTATGCACAGTCCCCTCATAAACTTAAAACCTACACTAAAAAAATATTTTTTTTATTTAGGGAGGAGACCGGCAAGAGAACTTGAGCTTCATACGAATCACACAGATTATGCATGGATGCACAGAGACTCCATGAGAAACCCAACACTTGGTTGCATGCAGACCAAGAGGCGGTCGTTCCAATCTAGCTTATTTCCATGGAGATAGCTTATTCTTCCCTTATGTTTCTAACAGATCGAGGATCGAAATGATTTGATCATAATTATCGAAACAGGTCCAACTTGCCCAATTTGACTGTCAAACCATAGACTAGTATCTTGGTCAGTGCGGTCTAAAACAAAAACTTGGCTTGGTCAAAATAGTTTATCAATATTGATGGTTTTGGCCTATTCGGACTGCCTGGTTTTAGCTGGTTCAATTGGTTAAACAAAGTTGATAAACTTTATACTAATATATTTATATTTTAAAGGGAAAGTATAGAATGAGACTATTTACCTTTGGTATAAGGTGGTCACATTAATCTTGACCATTATATGTGAAATTGGATGGCCACAATTATTCATTGACCAAGCTCAAACTTAAAAAAAAATTCTCAAACTTTATGACATATACAAGCTATCACAATTCATATCGAATGGTTGTTAGTAATTGTGACCACCTTGTATTAAAGATAAATGGTCTCATTGTATACAATCCCTAATTTTAAATATTTATTTTTGTTTGTATTTTATTTGTTTTTATAATCTAGTCTAGCACTTACTCCAAAAAAAAAATTCACTCTAACCAATTTGACCAATAGTATTGTAACAACCCAAATTTCTTGAGCGTGGTGAGCGCGTGCTGTGACGAGAAGGAGAGACAAACGCCGCGCGCGTAAGTGCTGATGCCGGTTGTGTTGTTGCCTCATGTGCTATTGCCGGCTGTGAAGTGTGCTATCACCGGCTGTGTTGTTGCCACCTGTGCTATCGCCAGCTGTAAAGTGTGCTATCGTCGGTTGTGTTGTTGCCGCCTGTGCTATCGCCAGCAGTGAAGTGTGCTATCGCTGACTGTGTTGTTGCTGCCTGTGCTATCGCCGACTGTGTTGAGTGTATAGTGAGGGTTGTGTTGAGAGAGATGGACCAGCATCGGCTGTGTTTCGCCGTGTGAGCTGCCGTGTACAATATGGGCCGTCAGGCGCAGCTGTATAGGGTAGTATGGGGGACTTCCTCTTCTTTTACACACCACTTGTCCCTTACTTGTTGTTTAGTGTGCCTTGAATTTGCCACTTGTTGACCATGTAAGCCCATGTTTGCCACTTGTGAACTCTTGCACACTACTTGTCACTTGCTGCCCTCTCCTTTTTTATAAATAAAGCCCTCCTCATCTCTCCAAGAGCTTTTGCTCTCTCTCACTCTCCCATGTCCTTTCTCTATCTTTGCCACACATAGAGACTCAAGCTTTGGGAGCTCGACCTTTGAGGGGGAGCTTGGTGGGGGGTAGCTTGGAGTTCTTGTGAGGTAAGTAGATCATGATAGTGTATTATGAAGCATGAATGATGTATGAATTATGTATGAATCTAAGCATGTATGAAGCATGATTTTAGGCATGAATGATAGCTTGAATTTAAGCATGAGATTAGACATGAGATTATATAGAAATTGTATACAAGAATAGTATAGCATGAATGTCTGTATGCTCTGTTTTTTCAGAAATTAGGTTTTCTTTGTATGAATTGTTAGGCATTATTGCCATTCTTGTTAAGCATGAAAATTGATGGATTGATACTCTCGTGAGTCTAGTTTAAGCTTAAATTGGTTTCATGTTGTGATCTTGTATAGTTTAGAAGTTATGATGTGATATTTGATGTGTGTTATGGCTGGACTGTGAAATTCCAGGAAGCATTGATGTTGTTGTAACTCTCTGTTGGCCTGACAAATGATCCTAGAGTTACCTCAAATTACCACCATTTGAGAGATATCTGAGTCTAATTTGAGTTTGATGTTTATGTCCAGTTGAGATTCTTTATAGTTTGGAGGATGTGTTTCATTTTGTGCTTATATGTCACTGTTAGCAGATTGTGAAAATTTTCAAGAATATTACTTATGTTGCACTGAGACTTTTCTTAACCTATTGAATCCCAAATAATACAAAATAATAGCCATTTGAAAGATACATGAGTCTACTATGATTTTGATGCTTTAATCTGGTTCTAATTCTGTATAATTGTGAAGTTATAATCCCAATTATGGAGGTATGTCACTGTTAGCAGATTCACTAAAATGCCAAATTGTTGCCTCTGTTGCCATGGGTTTCAACTGATCAATGAAGTCATATTGCTCCTAAACCTCAGTTGTTAGGACTATTTTTGAGTGTTCTTTAAGTTGCATGTAGAAATTATTTCGGAATTCCTCATAGATTGAAAGTTATGCTTCGATTTGTGTATGTACGTCACTTTTGGCAAGATTAAGCAGAATTCATAATTGATCTATGTTTATATGAGCTTTTGACTAACCAATTGAGATCCAAATGCTTTCATATCGCCTTGGTTGGGTAGATGGGTGTTTCTACTTGAACTTTGCTTTTGGAATCATCTCAGGATTCCTCATGAATTGGGAGTTATGCTTTCTTAAAAGGGACATGTCAATATTAGTAAGTGCGGAAATTCCAGAGTTGTCGTTTGGGTTGCGCCAAGTGTTGACTGATCAACCGGCGGTCTTTTGACTCCAAACTACTTTTGAATGAGAGATAATGGTGTCTATTTCATTTGTCATGTTGTGACTGAGTTGAGATTCTTTATTTAACCAGAAGTATTTTAATCTGTTGGATTTTGTTAATCTATTGAGTTTTGGGTAGAAGGTTGTGCATATGATTTTTCTTTGATATTTGATATCTAATCATGCTTGTTTCACCATAGAAAGAACCATCATGTAAGTGTGATTTGATTAAAATACATGACTCTTGTTTTATGAGAATGGTATAGAACTTTGATCTTTATTGTTAGTTATTATCAGTTAGGAAGGGAAGCATGCTATTGTGATCTACTTACTGAGCTTCTTAGCTTATCTCATTGCTTCCTTCCTTGTAGATTGACTGTTGCAGGTCGAGAACGGCGGGAGGTGATCGTGTTTAGTGGACTGAAAGCCCGCGCTCGAAGAGTGGATCTCTATTCTTGTGTAGGTGTTTGTTAATCACCGGCCATGCATTTGTTGTTTTGTGAAGTTATGTATTTTGTGGTCAGGCTTGAAGTGCCTTGGATGAATTGCAATATTCTGGATACTGTTTTTTACATTGGAGATTGTATATGGATATGAAATGGTTTTATTTTATTCAACTTTTTGTTATGTTTCTGGTGGGGGATTTTGAAAGTGGATACAAAGACTAAAGCAAATTTCTAAGCCAAAAAACAAGGCAAAATGGTCACTTTCAACAATCCACTTGTTAAAAATCAAGCTAAGTGAATAAGTTACAATATTTTACATAACAATTACAACCATTTCCAGCTTTGTATAACCACTGTAAATAAACTCAAATACCAACCCCTTATGGGGCAATTACATATAAAGCAATACTAGCTTATGAATTACACTTTTATAACATAAATTATATAAATTACGTCCCAAATCTTAAATACATCACGCAACTAATCTAAACAAAATTCTAAAGAATAAAACCAACTAAACAAGGAATTAGAATGCTAAATTAAAATAGGGAAGCCATGTTTCGAACCCCTTGTTTTGGGGCCACGCAATCGGGTCCTATAAGAACTTAATTTTATCCTTTCGGATTGTACAAAAGTGGTTCAATCTCACGAACGTGTCTAATCTAAATGGGAAGAAATTACACACATTAAAATCACTTCTTAAGATCTCAACACACTAGCATTATCATCCAAAACAGAATGAAAATGGTTTAAATCGAATCGGATAAAGAACAAGAGAGTTATGACCAAACTATACATGGTAGTCCATCGGACAACCAACACAGTATTGTATGGAAAGATTATAAAACCCCATAGGTAAAAACGTGATGAAAAAGTTCTGAAAATGGAGTAACACTCTGGGGCTAAATTATTTGATGGGTTTGAAGCAAAGTAATTAATAGATACTATGCATGATCATGAATTCTCATGCATATAGGTTATAACTCATGAAGGTCCATACTCAAAACTCCAGCAACTATAGATGCCAAGGATATGATATTATGAGAAAGTAAAATTCAATGGAGTTTACTTTGATAAATACAAACTATGGACTTAAGCATAAAAAATGATGACCACCATCAATATCACCATCAATGGAACTCTAAAAGCTCGCTCTCTTCAATTTTATCGCACAAAACCTTAGAAAAAGGAGGAGATCAACAATTTTTTAAAATGGTTCAAGAGTTTAGATAGTTAGGGTTTGAGATATCATGATGTGCTTTTATAACATGGGTGTATCTTTGCATTAAATCAACACCCTTGATGCATTAATCCAAAAGCGCATAAGAAGATAATGTACCTAGCCACCCATCTCCATCCAACCACTAAGATGAAAGGATGAGATTTCACACCATTATCATTCACCTTAACCCTAAGTTATGCCACTTTACCATTTTGTTCTTGGCCCATGTTTTTGTTCCAATTGTATCCAATATGGCCTTACAAAAATACCCTTAATTTATTTTAATAATGTATTAAAGTAGAAACTACAAAGGCTAAAGGGCAAATAAGTAATTGGCAAAGCTCACACATGTGGAGATATTCTACTATATCAAAGCCAATCACTTTGTAGATCTAAAATTTAAAACCAATCAATTTAAAGATAATGTCTCTTTCACACGTGTGTGAAGATATTTTTCAACTCAAATTTGAAAATGCATTTTTCTCTTTAATATCAATTAAATAAATTAATTAAACTTCACACATGCCAAGCATGACCCATGTGTAAGTTAATTAAGACGTGTGATAAAAAGATGACCTTAATTTATAACATTATATAACAAAATATAACAATATATAACAAGACACCATAACACAACCCCTTATAAAACAAATAATTAAATGCCAATCTAATCCCATACCTAGGGATCAGTGCCCAATTGGGCGGTGATCCTAGAGTGAGGTGCGGGGTGCCACGTGGCAGCCCTATGTCTACTCGAATGCCACATGGCATTACTAGGTCAGGACTAAAGTGGAATATGAGCCAAACAATATGAAAACCCTCATTTTTCAAATAAAATTCCAAAAAATTATTTAAAATTCACAATAAATATTTAAAGTATTTTTTTAGCAATTAAAATCAGACAAAAAATATAGTGAGATATCAGGCTAATAACTATAGGTATCGGAGTCCACTATTGGGCTAGTCCCGAATGATGTTCCATCGAGTCTCAGATCGACCCAATAGACCTATGTTCCATAGTCTAAAGCAATGGCATATAATTGGGCATATCAAAGCCGCTGAGCTAGAACTTCCGATCATTCGGCTCTCAATGGATTACAGGTGTACCCCTGTGGGACATGATCTAACTCAATTACATGGGTCCTTTCAAAGCACATGTGCACCGTCTCTTCTAAACTCGGATAATGCATTTGGAAGAGTAGCTTCTCGTACGAAATGAAAGTGTACATGCCATGCAATGGTCTCGTGCCAGGATACAGACTTCTGTCCCATAAATCTTGACCATTCCATACAGGGCGAATACTCAATAAATACTCGGGTTCTATTTTTCTCATTTGGATTCTCTAAGCCCTGACTGATTGTAGCTAAACATGAGGCTAACCTATAAAATCCTGACTAGGAGGTAACTCTCACACCTCCTTGAGAAATTGCTTTCTCAACATGTGAACTCTTGATACCTCATGCGTACTCAGGCTAAAAGAATCTGAGTTCCATTTCGCAAGACGCCAATATTTCAATCTCTCAATCGCTCCCATTGAATGAGAGACTACTGGAATTTAGGCCTTGATAGGCCATATTTCCAACAGTTTTTGCTTCCTTTCGTGGTTTGCACTGATCACTGTTTCATAAAGTATTGAGCCACTCTGACCTGAGTGGCGTTTGCTACCTTTGTGGTCGCGATCCTGCACTCTGTTGCCCTCCGATTGGGAACAACAAGGGTCAGGGGGCAGAGTCGTGACAAGTATAACTGATTTCATCATGCCATACCTCTAACAGATTCAAGAACTATCTCAATTCTAATAATTATAAATTTGACTAAATTAGATCCCTTGCAAATCCCACATATTCCATATATAATATGATCTAAGAGGTCTAAGGCACCATCTACACACACACATTTTTTTGGGTCGTTTGGGGCTTAGTATATGCGGTCATGCATCAAATCTTGGGCATGCAAATTCTATTATTTGTAGAACATGGTTTAAGGATCAATATCATTTGGGTACCTTCTGGACTAACCTGGCGTTTAACAAATCCGTTGTTTGATTCATCTAAATATAAAACCTGGTTTTGGCAATATAATATTATTATACTAAAATATAATGATTCTAATATTGATGACATTGATGATATTTTTTAAAAAATGATAACTATAATAAATATTATTATATAATCATCTAAATGCAAAAGCTGGATTTCCTAAAACCTTGCATTTGGCCATTCAAAGTTTTTTTTTTGGGAACAAGAAAAGCATGAGTGGTTTTGAGGATGTGGATATCTAGGATATGATCTCGAAAACTACATCCGACCTTAGGCCATCAAAACCTAGATATACCAAAATTGGATTTGTATGTCCTAGGGTCCCAAACGACCCAAGTCTATATTTTCCAATTTCATGCCATGTCTATTTTTGGTAATTATCACATCGGGGCATTTATTCCTTATTAATAATGTAACCATCGTTTCTAGCAATGGTGTTTTCGTCAATATGAAAAAATCCCAAGGGCTTTTCCTTAGTCACCGTAGGAATAAGGGGAAATTTCAAAATAGCACTATCTTTCTCACCCTCGCTTTTTAATTTTCCCTCTTTCTCTAGGTCTTTTCTTTTTCCTCTGCGTTACTCTCTCTCTCTCTCATACTCCCTCTCTTTCTTTCAACCCCTGTCTCGTCCTCTCTCCCATGCCCTCTTTCCCTACACCTCCCTCTCCCTCTTCCTCTTCCTCTTCCTCTTCCTCTTCCTCCAAACGCCTCTTTATCTCTCTCCCTAAATCCAGTAGCCAAAAGGCTCTGGCTCTCTTTATCTCACTCCTCTGCCCTACACCTCTCTGGTGTTTTTGGAAGGTAGAACTGAAGAAGAGAGGAGAGGTTTGTTTCTAGTTGGATGGGATAGGGGAAAGGCCAAACATAATTTAGGTTAAAAAGAGAAAGTTAGATTCATCTGGGGGTGCAGATCCTTTTTGAGCTCTCATTTGCTCTTCCACAAATATGTCATGGCATTTTGAGAGCACCATGAGCACTTGAACATTCAAGAGAGAAATCAGATAAGGATCCCATGCTAATTTAATAATGATACAAACCAGTTTTCATGGCAAAGCCTCATATGATAGCCCATAGGTTCTGGATTCAACTTGTACAACCACTATTGATGAATTTGTATAGCATAATACATGTACATCTTTCACGTAAATGTTAAAAAAAAAAAGAGAGAGGGAGAAGAAGAGGAAGAAGTCCCTTTAGCATTCGTTTAAAAATCATGGATAATTATCATCTTTGGGAAGTTGAGGGAGCTTCCATCTTGAATACGCCCACTACCTGTGCCTTGGAAACCATGGGAGGCCACTTTCTTGTTATGCAGAAATTCACTGGTCTTTCGGTTCAACACAACTTCCCCAAATTCACAACCGAGAAAGACTGCCTATCTGAGATATCTGCAGACTCGATAAAGAAGTAGGTCACAGGGGGAGCAAGGGTAAAGCCCAGTTCTCAACCACGAGCTGCTGCCTGAGTTTGTGGATTAGTTTGCTTTTTGGGAGCAAAAAAATTGCGTTGACCAACTTTGCAGTTCTTCGAATGACCTCAGTCAAATGTTGAGAATTAACGAATCAGAAAACCAAAAAGAGCGACAAAGTGTTGGTGAGGTAAAAGAAGATGGTGAGAGAGAAATGTGGCTCATGTCATTTTTTAATTTGTTTGGGATGAAGATATATAATTACTGAGTTTAGAGGGTTAGTAGAAAGACTTTCATAAATTTTGATGCCTCTAAGTACATTTTAAATATGTGGGTTTACTCGGATATCATAGAGTCAATGAAGATATTTTCCCTAGGAATAATTGCCTGATCCTAATTGGCATGCTCCCCAAAAATGTCATGTATGAAATTTTGTCCTGAACCATGGGTATTTGTTCCGACATAGCAAGGTTTCAAATTGCCTGATCCTAGTTGGCATGTTCCCCAAAAATGTCATGTATGAAATTTTGTCCTGAACCATGGGTATTTGTTATGACAAGGTTTCAAATTTTATAACGGACAAAAATAAGATCCAAGGCGTTACAAGCGGGAGGACGCAAAGAAACGGCCCCGCTCCTGATGCTGCAACACTCTGAAACCTGGAAAGGAAAAACCCTAATTTTTCCTATATATTTGGCATCAGGAGCCCAAAACTAACCTTCTTTATCCCAAATCTTTGAAATTTCAAGCGTTTTCTCATTGAATTTTGATTTTCGTCTGTTGAACACAGAGTATATTGAGGTAATTTCGAGGAATTAAACTACATTGCACATTGATTTCACCTCTTTCAATATGTTATTTGAAGAGATCATTTCGTTTGGAGGTTCTTAGGAGGAAAAAAGATGAAATTTGCTTATTTAAGGAGAATATAATCATAATGTAATTCAGCTGTTGCATTTTGTTGTTGATTAGTTGATTTCTCTTTTTGTGTTGGAAATCACACGAATTGAGCGATTTATGCATAAGTACTGTCAAGAATTGGTCGAATCTTTGATGATTTTAGAGACTTATGATAAATGAGGTCTTATGACAAGTGGTTTACTCATTTGATCATTTCTAAAGCTCTACATGTCAAGGTCAATATACAGGTCTCTCATAGTTCTCACGCTCTTATTTTGTAATTCTCGAGGGACTAAAACAAGGATCCACATATTTAGTTCCTTTGGATGTTGTTATCCGTGGTTGAATTTTGTTTCTAATGTCCATGTTATTATTATTTAATTTATTCATTTCTACATTTCACTATTTATCTTAGAGTCCTGGTGGAATTACTTGTTTTAGTACTAGGTACTTTTAAATTTTGTGAGTTACAATTTTCTGCTTCTTTTATTTATATGTATTTTACTTGCATTTTTTATTTCACATACTAATGACTGAAAACTTCTTTTTGTTGCTAGTATTGTCATTATGTCTTTCATTTGCTTTTATTCTGAATTTTTCTTATTTATAGTGCTGGTTCTGAGAAGCCGGTTGCTGTCAATATTTATATGACTCAGCTCTGTATTTTCACTTCTAAATTTTCAGGGAAATAGATCCAACCAGATAAGTAGTCATTTTTGAAGAGATAAAAAATGGCTACTACTTCAGACATTGGTGTTAGTTTATCTATTAACTTTCCCACTGCTTTAGCATTTCTCATCGCATTTGCAATATTGAGACTGCAACCATTTAACGATAGAGTATACTTTCCAAAATGGTATCTCAAGGGATTAAGAAGCAGTCCAAGACACTCCGGAACGATTGTCAACAAGTTTGTCAATTTGGATTGGAAAAATTATATGAGGTTTTTAAATTGGATGCCTGCTGCCTTGAGAATGCCAGAACCTGAGCTTATTGACCATGCTGGATTGGACTCTGCTGTTTACATTCGGATTTATCTTGTTGGGTGAGTTACTTCTAACGTTATTTTTCTTATATTGTTCATTGGCTTCCCCCCCCAATAAACCCATTGTTTGGTTCTCATCAGTTTCACAACTTAGTGTTCATTTGTGCTGCTTCGTATGAATGGCTAACATACTATTTCTTAAGATTATTTTTACTGATATCAATATTAATTGTTGCCCACTTGACTATTATTATTTTTGGATTGTATATTACAAGACCATTCACATTTGGTACAAGGAGGTCACAATCACCTTTAACCATCAGATGTGAAATCCAATAGCTTAAAGTGTGTTAAATGTTTCAAGAAATTTTATTTTGGACTTTGTGCTAATTCTATAACACACCTTTAGCCACCTTATTTTATATCTAACGGTCAATAATGATTGTGACTTTCTTATACCAAAATTAAATGGTCTTACTCTACACATTCTATTGTTTTAGCTTCTTGTGTTGAATAACCTTTAAGTGAAATTAAGTGTGGTAACTGGTAATTAAACATGATAGTGGTTAATTTTTTTTCTTTAAGCGACCCAGCTCTTCTAGAATCCACTATGAAATAATATACTCTTGAATACTATTATACTTTTTGAAGATTTACAGAATATACTCTTGAATAGTATTATAAACTATTATACTTTTTGAAGATTTTCCTAAAGTTGGATCTTTTCGTTAGCAACATCTGTTGAGAAGAGTATATCTGTGTGCGTGTGATTCTTTTACGTATCTTATAAACAAGGTGACATACTTTTGGATGCTAATCATTTTTTTTCACATTTCCTAATACTTGCATTTTTTGGCAGTCTGAAGTTGTTTGTCCCGATTACACTTCTTGCCTTTTCTGTCTTAGTGCCTGTTAATTGGACTGAAGCAACACTGGAGCACCAATCACGCGATTTAACATTCAGCAAAATAGACGAACTCTCTATATCCAACATTGCTTATGGATCAAAGAGGTCAGAACATGTTCATTCATAGGCCTGCAACTATGTTTACCATTTCATTTGATGATTCTCTTCATCTTTTGCTCTTTCTGGAATTTTACTCAGAAATTTTCATGAGGTCAAATTTAGCATGTATGTTTCTTCTGAAACTTTAAGGTTATCAAGATTTACCAAAGAGTAAGAGGAAGGAATACGATGAGTTAAAAAGTGCATGTGTGCATTATAGTGTATTGAGGGGCAGTATTTTCCATTATATATTCTTGATCTTTTTTAATTATTCTTCTTCTTTTGGCTCTACTGGACAGTACTTATCTTTTTTTCATTATATTTATTTGGGTTTTTTCCCTAATCTCATCATGAACTTGCATTCTCAGGATGATGTGTGCAATGTTGTACTTTTAAGTAAGGGAAAATTTTATATAGAGCCGAGGCTCTAAACAATCAAATTAGAGCCTACCTCAAAAATTTCACTAGAAGAGGTTGTTTTGATGCCCATCTATCCTCAAATTGATCATCTCGACATCAAGATGCATGAACATGAGAAAAAAATAAATTTCAAGTTTTGGAAATAGTGTATTTTGTAATGTATTTTTGGACCGTCAATTTTTGAGATTTTCAAGTTTTCATAGATCGGTTGATCGACACTAATTTTGAAGCATTAAACTTTATAAATAAAGATAAAAATATATTTTCAGGCTATCACAAAGATTTCCAATATTGAAACCACATTCTTCGACACCATTTGAGGGTAGGCTCTAATTTGATTGTTTAGAGCTAGCCTCTATACAAACCGCACTCAGTAAGTAAACCAAGAGGAAGGTGAATAAGAGTCAATGTTTTTCTATGTAAGCACTCCTCATGTTTTCTTATCTTATGTTGCATGTCCATTTTCCGTGTCAGATTTGGTTTCCAAAACCATGTAGAATCCTGAGACTATGTATTAACTTGTCTGCATTTCTTTTTTTGTAGCAGACACCGCAGAAAAACACCTATTCACACATTTTGCAGCCATTTTGCCTCACCATAAATATAGAGCTCCGTTTTCACTAAGATTGGCAATTTTTGAATTTCCCAACCTCCTTGTCTGCAAAAATTATGTTTCTAGCAAGTATGACAGAAGACAACCTGTTAAAGTATATTTGCATTCTTGCACTCATTTCATTTTGCATACTTAGAGAGCTTTGTTTACACCAACTTTTGGCAATTATGAATGTCCCAACGTACACAATATTTGAAGAAGTGAAAATTTTCTTCGATATGTCCTCAAGTATCTATGGTTTCATAAATTTGAGTACTTGCACCTTCCTTGCTCTGTTTTTAGGTCATTGTTGTCTCTTGGGTATATTTGGGACCAAAACAAATGCTTTTGAGAAAAAAAGAAAACATTGAACAATTGCACTTTTGGCAAGAAGAAAAAACACTACCAATTGGAAATTTTCAGCATCAATTTAAGATTTTTCAATTTCATTTTTGCAGATTTTGGACTCACATGACAATGGCATATGTCTTTACATTTTGGGCATGCCATGTTCTTTATAAAGAATATGAGATTGTAGCATCAATGAGGTTGCACTTTCTTGCATCTGAAGGCCGCCGTCCAGATCAATTTACGGTGAGTCTATATACAGTTTTCATGTATATTCAGGAATACTTTCCATATTCAGGAATGCTTTCCATGATAAGCACGTAGCTCCCACTCAGTGGTAAATTATTATGCTTAATAAGAGAATCTGGACTAATAATGTCCATAATTGAGAATGATTTTTTTCTCTGTGCACAACATTTTTTGGTATTTTCATGTCTATGCAGGTCCTCTTTTGGTTGTATTAATACAGTATATGCTTGCAGGTGCTTGTAAGAAATGTTCCTCTGGATCCTGATGAATCTGTCAGTGAGCATGTTGAGCATTTCTTTTGTGTCAATCATCCTGACCACTACCTCACCCATCAGGTTTGAGACTTAGGAACAGTTCAAAGTTTTTAAGTAGGTTGGCATTGTTCTATTGAGCTTATCTGTCTTGACGGTGATGAATGTGGAGAGTCAATTTAAAGAGTGCAGAACATTACTTCACTACTTTCTTTCGCCATTTTGTTGTTAACGTCTAAAATGAGGTCTAATTTCTATTAATATCAGGTAGTCTTAACTATTTTGGATTCTAAAATTTTTATGTTGCAGTTTACATACAGATTTGCAGAATCCATTGAATACAGGAAAAGGCTTGGTTTTAATTATCTAAGAATACAATATTTTCTCAATGGTTTGGAGTACATTATCATTCAACAAATTGGCTTGGACTATTTGTTTTAGCAGCTAGTTGTATGCTAATTTAGTTGTCGTTGGGAATATTAGGGGCTAGATGCAAAGTAAGGTATTACAAGAGAGTCACTGTGAACTGGATGAATGATTAATTGTTTGTCTTGCACTTCAAAAGAAACTCAGTCTAAGATTTGTAGATTTTTTAATCTAAACTCAAAAGCAGAGAGAAATTTGGAGATGAGACAAAATTCAAATTGAATATTGAATATTGGAAATTTGGTGATAACACAAAATTCAAATTGAATATTGGAAGTGGTCATACTTGAGGATAACTTCCAAATATCCCCTCTAAAATGTTTTTGTTGTGAAATAACAAAAACATTTATTGAACTACTAAAAATCCCCTGAACAGTTAGTGAATATTTTGATCACAACCCATATATTTCTTCAATTTGCCATTTTTCCTCCACAAATACCTTCAATGTAAACGGATGTTGATAATTCAATTTGCTTTTTTCTTTCCCAATAAATTTTCTGTACATAGCTGGGATTGCCACAAATCACCTTTGAGACCCTCTCGTTTCACTCACTTCTCTGCTTGACTAGAAGCCCAAAAAAGATTTAGCTAGTCATTTTGATGCCAACTTTGGTTGGCAACCATAAGAGCATATACTAAGATCAAATATTTATTTGAAAATGCCTCTGGGGCCTGTATGTTATATTTCTTTTTCTTAACCAGATCAGAAATTAGTCATTAAAAAAAGAAAAGAACTTTTGTGTGCTTCCAAAAGCAACCTGGAATAATCTAAGTTATCCCTATAATTTTTTAAATCTCCAAATTAAGAAATTTCTCCTGAAATTGTTAAACACCTACTTCTGTGTAGTCCATAATCCCTTGCCTGCTTTACTTTCTTGTGGTTGTGCAAATTTCCTACTTACACCTCTAAGAATTTCAGAGTTAGTTATACATGATAGTAATTTGACCATAGATGTGCTATGAAACCGATGACTTGTCACATGCAACTTGTAGGTGTGCATGTGTAGCAGGTGATCCAAAGTCCCTAGATGCAGTACAAGAAAAGTCCTAATTGATCAAAGTAGTTATTTCATTTCTAATTTTCAAGTATTAGATATGGAACAATCACAATATACATATGCTTTGATGGAAAACATGGCAGTCTATCAGCTAAGAACACCCGTTGTTGTTTAACCACTGTGATGGGCCCTAGTTCACCAAATTAGTGGAGCAATCATTGTAATGGCAATGCATATCAGTCATCACTTATCAGAAAGACACCACCAAGAAATTTTCTTGAATTAGGTTTTCTTTTTTCTGCAATCATTGTCTTGACCACTTCAATATATTGCTCGTTAAACTTGTTCTTTCATTTCTCCTTTTGATGGTCTGTATGTGTTGAGACATTGACTGCAGATGTCTAGTGTTAGGATAACATTCTCATTCTGATTTCAGGAATGTGTATCTTGAATAGTTTGTAGAAAAATTAGGTCTCAATATTTCATTTTTTTGTTAAATTTCATCTAGTTAACTCAGTGATTGATGTGCAGGTCACATACAATGCAAACAAACTTGCTAAAATAGTGAAGAAAAAGAAAAGTTTACAGAATTGGCTCATCTATAACCAAAACAAATATGCTAGAAATCCCAGCAGGCGGCCTACTAGAAAGGTTTTTTTCACTTTTATAATGCACAAACTTGTGTTTTTACTTTCTAACTTTATATATTTCTTTGTGGACTATGTACCTCCTCTCTAGTAATCCTAATTGCTTTGAGGCTGTCCTTTCATCTGTATTATCAATGCTACCACACCTAATTAGCTAATTGGATTGTATTCTGTCTTTAAAATAGATAGGATTTTTAGGGCTTTGGGGAGGGAGTGTGGATTCTATCGACTTCTATACTTCTGAGATCGATAAGTTGGCGAAGGAAGTGAGTATTCTCTCATCTGCCGCATTGAATTTTCTTTTTGCAATTCTATTTCTCTTTTTCTGTTAAGAAGGAAGCAAGTATCACTTCATCTGCCTCATTTAGAAGTTTTAATAGTACGTTCAGTTGTTACCTTAAGTTCTCTTTTTCTGTGAAGTGGGAAGCGAGTATTTCTTCATCCACCGCATTTCTTTTTTTTCTGTTTTTTTTTTTTTCTTGTCTTTTTTTGTTGTTTGTACTGCATCTTCATTTATCTCAATGGGATATTAAAAGTGTGGTGTTCCATTTTAATAGTCCACATGCAGTTGTTACCATAGTTTGAGTAACATGTTTTACCTGAATGTATTTTTTTTGGTCTTTTTTTTTCTGTGTGATCCAAAAAATGTGGCTACTGTTCAGTGTAATTAAGGACATGGTTTCTTGGAATGTTATATTAGGATTTCAAGATAAGAATGAGTTTGGTAGCCCTCAATCTTCTGACATTGATATTAACATGATGTCTAGCCCACAATTTTTTTTTGATGGAGATATTGGATGTCTAGCCCACACTTTTTTTTTTGATGGAGATATTGGTCTAAAACCTGAATTAGAAGTATCCTATCTTCCCACGAACTACTAAAACAAAGGTTTTTCATACTCCGTAATGATATTCATGGGGACTATTTGCTTTAAACTTTTGATGGCTTGGTACTGCAAATTTCTTATTGTGACTTTCATTCTCACAACATAATTCTTTATATCTATGTTAACACTAAATACTATATGATGAGGCAGATGGTAATACTTACTGAAGGACTGTTATTAAGACTTAAACAGGACAATGCCATAAAATAGGCGAAAAAATTTATTTTAGAAAATTTATTTTTATTTATGGTGTACTTTTTCCTTTTTATTTCTTTAATTGGTGGGCTCCTGAAATGACTATATTCCAGGAAGAAATTGAGCGGGAAAGGGTTATAAGTGATCCTAAGGCAATAATGCCTGCAGCATTTGTTTCATTTAGGACTCGATGGGCAGCAGCGGTTTGTGCACAAACTCAGCAATCAAGAAATCCAACATTATGGCTAACTGAGTGGGCTCCCGAACCTCGTGATGTTTACTGGCATAATCTTGCAATTCCATTTGTTAGTCTCACAATTCGAAGGCTGATTATCGGTGTGACACTTTTTTTTCTCATTTTCTTCTATATAATTCCCATCACATTTGTGCAATCCCTTGCAAATATTGAGGCCATTGAGAAGGCTGTTCCTTTCTTGAAGCCTTTGATTGAGAGGTGAGTCTTCTTCCTCCATATTGATTTGTTTATGTGTTTGTACTATTGTGTAGCATCAATATTTACAAAATCTTTACATCTATTATGGATCATTATGTTTGATACTCGGGCTCATGTTTTTGTTCTCTTAATATTTTATCGTTGAGTTTGTTTTGATGTACTGTGAACCAACAAAAGAGAATTAGTACATATGTGAGATTTATGAATATTAAAGTCTTGCAGACCATGGATTTTAGTTTCAATACCTCTCATTGCATGGTGAACCCCATTAATAAATGGGGAGATTAGACACTATCTCCCAACATCAATCCATTCCTGTAATAGTTTTGTCATGGGACTCCTTGTTTTCTAGTTGCATAGCCTTTTAGGAACTCTTCACTACTGCTGGCAACATTTGATAAGCATGAAAGCTTTTTGAATACTGTTGCATTGCCTTTAGGAACTCTTTAATACAGTTGGCAGCGTTTAATGAGCATGAAATCCTTTCGAATAGCATAAACCTTAAGTTTCTTTGTTGATCTTGAGGAAGAGTTTTAATTTAATAAAAGATCCTTCAGTTAGTAGCATAGGCTGCAAGTTTGACATTTGAGGTAGTTCTTGCTGGATGTCCTTGTTGTCAATTTGGTGTACTGCATTTACATGTATTTTCTATTTTCCATGATTTTTGTTTTATCCCTTTACTCTCTCATGTTGTGTTGTTCTTCTTGTGTGTTCCTAACTTTTTGATACGTTTGGACATTCACCTCTTACTTGCTTGAGGCTAATTACCTATTCTAGGTAGTTTACATCATAGTTCCGGATGGCAGGAGAATTAAATGATAACAAATAACAATATGCACTTTTGTGCTTGGAACATGGTCACAAAAGGGAGGAAATATGATGCTACTCATGTGGATACTTTTTATTTTTGTAATATCAATTGTATGTTGCTGTTGAAATTGATGTTTGTTTCCACCATTGTTTCTATTCTTTTGGTGTGATTGGAAAACAAACCATACACTTGAAACTGAAGGATCTTTTTCACTGACCAGTTCTAATGTGCATTTATGTTTATGCAGAAAGGGTGTGAAGTCATTCATTCAGGGTTATCTTCCTGGGCTTGCTTTAAAGATATTCCTTATCATTCTGCCAACAATACTCATGGCTATGTCGAAGATTGAAGGTCATATAGCACACTCAGTTTTAGAGAGGAGATCAGCAGCAAAATATTATCTTTTTATACTAGTTAGTGTATTTTTTGGAAATGTACTTGCTGGGACGGCATTTGAGCAACTTAAAATGTTTATGCATCAATCTCCAGATCAGTTAAGTTTCTCCCTTTACTTCATTCTATATACCATGCTACCGTTTATCTCTTGTTCATGTCTAAATGTGTTATTTTAGAGGATTCCTAGATTTGTTTCCACAGTTGTGTCGGTCAATGTATTCAAGTAATTGGCACAACAGTGAAGCTGTAATTCTTGGATGTGTTAAATTCTTTTAGCACAGAGACAACATTTGTGAATGCTGTTTCAAATCTGAACTTCTATCTAAAGTAGTTGATGTTCTAGTGTTCCACTCAAAATTTCTATTAAGAACAAGTTTCCAATAGAGAAATATTATCTGTGTTGATTGCATCTATTCTTATTGGGACAAATTCTGTATTGTCAAATCAAACATTTGTGCTGAAAGGCCTCCAATGGGTCAGTTCATTATTTATGTGATTCTCACCTTGAGCTTCGAGTAATTTTGCAGGATCCCAAAAACAATTGGTGTCTCCATTCCCATGAAAGCAACATTTTTCATAACATATATTTTGGTTGATGGTTGGTCTGGAGTTGCTGCAGAGGTCCTCAGATTGAAACCTCTGATAATGTATCATTTGAAGAATGCACTTTTAGTGAAGACAGAAAAGGATAGGGAAGATGCAATGAATCCTGGAAGCTTGGGTTTTGCTTCATCTGAACCTCAATTGCAGTTGTATTTCTTGCTTGGTCTTGTATATGCTGTGGTGACGCCCATTCTTCTTCCTTTTATTGTTGTCTTCTTTGGCCTGGCATATATGGTTTACCGACATCAGGTATGGTTATTACTGCCATGCTTAATGTAAAATTTCTAGGTTATTCATTCGACTTCCCAAAATACTTATACCTATGATGGTCTCTTATGCTTTGGCATACTGGTAGACACCCTGGTTTGGTTGAGAGAGGTTAATGGTTCAAATCCTTGGACCTACTGACCTGCGCTTTTCTTTATTTATCTATATAATGCTTTTCCATGGTAATGTCTTTTGGAGATCTTGAAGACTTAAGAGTATTTTTTTTTTGTCGATTGCATAGGTAACATGCTTTTTTTGTTTCCCACATAATTTGCTTTCTCTGTAGGATCTTTTTGGTCATCCTGTAGTTGTTTTTAATTCTTGAGTCCAGTTATTTAAAGTGAGAATCATAGCCTAGTCTTTGGAGTTCGTACTTTGGCGTTCTTTGGAAATCTATTGGCTCTATGCATTTATATTCTTGCCCATTATGGTTTTATATGTCTATATAATAGGATTTTTTTTTGTTTTTTTAGATCTCCTTAAAATGATTCTTTGTTTCATGGCCCAGATCATAAATGTTTACAATCAAGAGTATGAAAGTGCAGCATCATTTTGGCCGGATGTACATGGCCGTATAGTCACTGCTATGGTTATATCACAACTTGTACTCATGGGATTGGTGAGCACAAGAGGTGCAGCTCAATCAACAACAGTGCTCATTCCTCTTCCCATACTAACCATATGGTTCCATTTGGTGTGTAAAAGCCGGTTTGAATCTGCGTTTGTCAAATTTCCTTTACAGGTGAAATTCTATGCCTTTTTTTATTTTATTGATAATGGCTCTTGTTATAGATACCTTGTGAAAACAGGACATTTATCTCTTAGCTAATAATGTTATTATTCTTAATTGTAGGATAAATAAAGTATCATATAGTTATGTGCAGCGTTTATATCTCCTTTTGCCCTTCCATTATTGAATGCTCATCACCTTTCCACATCATTTTTTAAGTACAGTTACTTGTTGCATTCGATTTTTTTCATAAACTTACAGCGGATTTTGTGATTCAATTCTGGGGCAGCCATGTGATTTGAGTTATGAAACTTTTGGCTGTCATTATCTTTTTGGTTATAACTATCTTGAATGGGACTTATTTCTTGCAACCATGAGATCCAAAGAGCACTTTCTAATAATTCTCTTAGAGATTTATTTCCCAGTCAGCTCATTCCTTTTTCTGATCACAGGAAGCAATGATGAAAGACACTTTGGAGAGGGCTACTGAACCAAATCTGAATCTTAAAGTCTATCTACAAGATGCATATATCCATCCGGTTTTTAAGGGTGGAAATGGTCACCACCAGCCAAAACCAGGGTTTGAGGAGGAGACTAACCCACTCGTACCAACAAAGCGACACTCTCAATTGAGCACTCCGGCACTAAGCAAGCATGGTTCAAACTCAATTTCATCATCTTCTGATACTAATGTGTAAGAAACTGCAAGTTTTACAAAACTTATTGACCGACACCCCCCTATTCTAATGCATTTGTTAACTCTAATGTGCCTCTTGGGTTTGGGTTTATATATTGTAAATGCTTGGATGCATGACATTTTTTTGAAGAAGCCACCTTCTTCCAATACCAATGTGTGAAACTTGAAATTTACAAACCATTGACCCCCCCCCCCCCCTTCCATTCTAATGAATCTGTTAACATTGGCATACCTCTTGGGTTTTTGGTTTATTTATATATAGTATATGTTTGGAAACATGATACTTTTTGTTGAGGAGAGTCTTTTTTATCATCTGGTAAGGCAACTTGCAATAGTAAAATGAAATGCGGTGGTGAGGAAATGGATGGGATGAACATTTCATCATTGCTTTTAAATTTTATGATACTTTTAATTATTTTTTCCCTGCATTCATGTTAGCCTTGCAACAAAAGTAATAGATGGGGAAATTGGTATTATGGTCTTTTATTTAACTAATTGGATATTTAATTTTTTTGTAAATAATCAGTCTGAAATTCAACAGGTTATTCTGAGGATGAAACCTTCGTTATCTATCTCAATTTAGAGAGAGCTCAATTACATTGAGGATGTCCATTTTAAGAACAAAATTAGTTGAAATTCAAATATCAGCCACCAATTCTAATTATTGTTAGATGTATTAGAATCATGGTTTGTTGGATATGTGAAAATGTCTTCTTTAACTTTAATCAATGAATTCAATATTTTCTCTAAAGCAAATGTTGCATATGTTTTTCCTTATGAACTAGTAAACAAAGGGTCCAAATTGTTCATTTAGACCTGTGACTAAGATTTATATTCTGTGGACTTAAAAATCATCTTAAAACAAGTTTGATCCATATCTAGATGAATTGGAAAAAAAATTGATTTCCTTTCAAGCATTATTTGAGCTCCAAATCTTTCTTACTTTTTTATTAAATTGGTATTAGAGTATATCAAATTTGAGAGGTTTCAGGGTCCCACTAATCCTTCTAGTTGAGGATTTAACGTCGGATCCAAATTTTGTAGCCCCAAATTGTAGGCCCCAAAATCTTTTTTAATGAACAAATGCCTAGAGAAGCCCTTTCTTTTTCGCCAAAAAGAAAGAAAATAGAGGTTTCCTTTTAAAGTTTCAACCGTAATGAACCTCTTCCGTTTTTGAAGATTTCATGCAGGCATTCGTATTTCTTCTCGTGATATTTTCAAATTTTTTGGTAGTTTAGTGGTAGGAATCGAACTTGAGACATAGCATTAATATCACACAACTAACCAATGAAGCCCATACTCAATCTCTAATATTATCAAGTTTTTTTCTTTCCTGTGAGTTCTTATAACCTTCCAGAGAAGTACAAACAAATTAGCTTTCTCAAACACTGGTTTGGAGCTCTTAAAAATGCAAGCTCCAAAATTATGGTTTGGAGTCCTTAAGTCTTCACTCCAAGTTCAAATTTTTAGTTCTCTTTCTTTATTCTAACTTATAAAATGAATGAAGGCATAATCATAAAGTCAATAGTCTGAATAATTTGGTTCCTAGCTCACCTAACATTCTTGCCGTTACCTAACATTCTTGCTGTTACCTAACATTCAAGAGTTAGGGTTTAGTCCTTTCAGATTTCTTAATCAAGCCTTCCAATTTCACAATGGAACACTGATTAATGTCTTAGAAAGCCTCACAAGCCTAACAATGAAGAGAAATGCAGAAATAAAAACATATTGAAAGATTATATGCTCCCGAGGGAGCAAAATGTAAACGTGAGCCTGGAGTGCATTAGGACCCCAAATCTTGTTACTGTTGATGACTTGACCTAACAATGAGATCTGACCTTCCAAAGTTGAATGCTTTGTTCAATCTTAACACGTTTGTTTTCATATACATACACGGGCCTTGACTTTTTTTATTTTCATTCTTTGAGGCTGGTTAGTAGGTTCAAAATGTTATAAGAGTTTGCCCTGGAATGACAGCAGAAGAAATGCTTGAAACAAATATGGGGGTGGCAAATGGACCCGGAGCGAACATCCAGATCTAACCTGCTTCCATATATGGGTCCAAGAATTGGACCTGACGGGTCGGGTCTAAGTCCAAATATTGGACCCGAACACTATTCAGAATATGGGCCCGACTCGAATATTGTTATTATATCCATAAGGGAAAAGTTTATATAGAGCTGAGGCTCTAAACAATAAAATTGGAGCCTACCACAAAAAATTACTAGAAGATGCTGTTTTGTTGCCCAAATATCCTCAAATTGATCATCTCGACATCGAGATGTATGGAGTATGGATATTAGAAAAAAATAGATTTCAAGTTTTGAAAATAATGTATTTGTAGCACATTTTTTTACCGTCAATTTTCAAGATTTTCAAGTTTTTTATAGATCTTTCGATCTACTCTATTTTTTAAGCTTTAAACTTTATAATAAAGATGAAAATATATTTTATGGCTATCACAATGATTTATAGTATTGAAACCACGTTTCTTGATACTATTTGAAAGTAGGCTCTAATTTGATCGTTTAGAGCCTAGGTTCTATAGAAACCACACCTTATACATAATATTTAATATATAATATTTGAAGGGTACCGTTTGTATAGAGCCTAGGATCTAAACAATCAAATTAGAGCCTATCTTCAAATAGTGTCGAGAAATATGGTTTCAATAACGAAAATCTTTTTGATAGCCTTAAAATATATTTTCATCTTTATTTATAAAGTTTAAAGCTTCAAAAATAATGTAGATTGAGAGATCTATGAAAACTTGAAAAATCTTGAAATTTGACGGTCCAAAAGTGCGTTACAAAATACACTATTTCCAAAACTTGAAATCCATTTTTTTATCATGTCCATACATCTTGATATCGGGATGATGAATTTGAAGATATTTGAGCTAATAATATATGTTTAGTTGTAATATTTAAATAGTACATGTTATTTTTAACATAACATTTAAATATCCAAATATATGCTTTTTAAATTTTTCGGTCAAGTCCAATTGGGTCCGGGTCCAATCGGATCCGGGTCCTAGTCCGATAACTTTGAGTCAGGTCCGGGTCCCATATTGTTTTTCGGATCCGGGTCAGGTCTGGCCGGAACTGTTGCCGCCCCTAAATGAACAATCTTTTAACAAAATTAAAAGCTAGTATAGCGTACTCCTGTCAATGCACATTGTATACTTACTCTCTAGAGTGACAGAACTACTTAGTAGAATTTTATTAGTGTAATTTTAGCATCCACCTAAAATAAATCAACTAGTTATTTTTAAAATAAAAGAGTTTGGATTTGAATTTTTCAAACGCTTAGGTTCATGTTGTCGAAAAATTAGATAAACTCTCTTAAATCTTGTAACCTTCTCTCGTGCACATTCTACAATGTTTTCCAAGGTATATTTTACCATCCAACTACATATCGTACCGGTTTATATAAAGTTACAACCTTATTTGTAAAAGTAAAGTTGCAATATTCTATACCATCTATTTTAATTAGACAACGTAGATTTAATGTCTTTTAATACAATACCAAAATATAAAGAAAAATTGTTTCATGTGAGCTGAACCACATTTCTACAATATGCGGTCTAGAGGTATAAAGCATCCATCTTTAAGATTGATATACATAGATCCATCTAAAAACAAATGTAACTAGCGGTTCAAATGTTTTATTGATATAATTATTATTTCTAGTTTTTATTTTTATTTTTATTTTTTATATTCATGATCTCCATGTTAAAGATTATATATTCTCTAAAACTTCGGGTCAAATTATATTTTAAAAAATATTTATTGCTAAGCCCGCGTTTCTACAATATGCAGGCTGGCTGTACAGAAACCATGTCCCTGTAACATCATTAAAAATAGTGTAGCTTTATACTGTTCAAATAAAATAGATGGTATGCCCAAATAAAATGGACGGTATATATTATTTTTATGGGAAAAATAGCATGAGACTATTTACCTTTGGTATTAATCTTGACCATTGGATGTGAAATTGGGTTGCTACAATTATTCCATTGACCAAGTTCAAACTTCAAAATAAATTTTTTGGAACTTTGTGATATATCCAAACTATCAAACTTCACATGAGATGACTAGAAGTAATTGTGAACACCTTATATAAAAGGTAAATAGTCTCATTGTATATAATCACTTACTTTATTTTAACCTTACTTCTACCAATAAAGTTACAACCTTATATAGATGCTTTCCATAATAAGGTTGTAAAACTACATATCTTCTAAAGGTAAAATCGATGTGCCCTCTGAATTTGGGTTGAAAATACATGGATTTGGTTTTACCTTAAAATATGGATAAAACGGTCCCGCAGGAGTACACAACCTGGTGACCGCAGTAAATACCAGATGTTAGAGAGCATGTTTTTGAGAAAAAAAAGCGCAAGAAAGTGTGAGGATACGATGTTATTGACATTAAGAGCATGTATACTGTGCTCCCACGAGAGCATATATTGTAAAGTTGCTCTCTCTAATAGAAGACTAATTTGGAATGACTATCTTGATCCGAAAATTTGAGAATAATTTAAAGAGAAAATTATGTATATATCCATTATACTTTTCGTTATTACAAAATACCAAATACTTTCCGTTATTATTGAAATGTCTGTTTTTTTTCACGTCATAATTAAATTTTTTTAAAAATATGTTTTTACGCTTTTTCGGTTGTTGAACAACTGAAAATAACCCGGATAGTTTTATGGTTCATCTTATCTGCTCTCTACGTCCATGCTATGTGAAGACTTAAAAAAGAGAGTTTTACCCATTTTCGATTGTTCAACAACCGAAATTAGGGCTACGTTTTCCAGAAGCTTGTTGGAATACGTAGTCCTAATTTCGGTTGTTCAACATCCGAAATGAAGGCATTTTTTGTTGTTCAACATCTGAAAATATCTTGTTTTCGGTTATTGAACAATCGAAAATGACAATTCAAATTTTTAACCTCATGTTTATTTTTGGTTGTTCAAGAACCGAAAACAAGACATTTTCAACATCCGAAAATATCTTTTTTTCGGTTGTTCAACCACCTAAATTAGGACTGCGTTTTCCATAAGCTTGCTGGAATACGCAGTCCTAATTTCGGTTGTTCAACATCCGAACTTAAGACATTTTCGGTTGTTCAACGTTCGAAAATGTATTGTTTTCAGTTATTGAACAACCGAAAATAACAATTCAAATTTTTAACCAAATGTATATTTTTAGTTGTTCAAGAACCGAAATCAATATATTTTCGGATGTTGAGCAACCGAAAATGTCCTATTTTCGATTGTTCAACAATCAAAATTAAGGCTGTGTTTTCCAAAAGCTTGTTCAACATCCGAAATTAAGACCATTTCGATTGTTCAAAAACCGAAAATGGGTAAAACTCTATTTTTTAAGAATTCACATAGTAAATAGGTAGAAAGCAGAGAAGATGGACAATAAAACTATCGGGGCCATTTTCAATTGTTGAACAATCGAAATTCCAGTCATTTTGGTTGTTGAACAACTGAAAAATGGTAAAAATGTCTTTTCAAAAAAATTTAGTTATAAAGTAAAAAAACAGGTATTCTCGTAATAGTAATAACGAAAAGTATTTGGTATTTTAGTAATAACGAAAAGTATAATGGATATATATGTAATTTTTCCTAATTTAAAACACTAAACGAATATATCTAAACAAAAAAAAAGAAAGGAAATAGTTTGATAGGCCTATCAAAGTAAGTAATTTCTCACCTCATAACTCATCGAAAATTGCAATTCAAGTATTGAAAAACCTTTATATCGATTATCTCGGCTTGAGATTATGGTTGTTAAAAAAAAGGATTTAAAGCTCTAAAAATAGTGTAGATTTTTAACAAATTGTCTAGACCGTCCATTTCATCTTGAAACGAAGTTTTCAAAGGTATGCAATGTTTGTATGATTTTTTGAGTTTCAAATTTTATTGTCGGTATTGAAAATTGATTTTATAGCCATTATAGAGATTTATGTTACCGAATGTGCTATCCAAATGAGAATTTGAGGTGAGGCTTTAGTTGGTTTTTATAAAACCTATGCTTTATGGAAAAAGTTTATATAAGTATGCTACCTTATAATGTAGAACTACGGATACCCCTAAAAAATCCATTGGAAAAGGTAGTTTTAATGTTGAAAAACCCTTTGATTGATTATCTCGACATCGAGATGTATGACTATGAAAAATGAAAAGATTTTAAGTCTCAAAAATAGTGCATTTTACAACATATTATCTACAGCATCCATTTTCAAGATTTTCATATATTTATAGATCTACTTGATTTTAACCATTTTTGAAATTTAAAATTTTATAATTAGATATAAAAATAGATTTTGAGATAATCCTAAGAATATTTTACATCAAAATTATGTACCATGATAAAATTTGAAGGTGCACCTAATTTAATTTAAAATCGGATAGATTTAAAATTAATTTAAAATCGGATAGATTGTGATATCTGTATAAAAAAACATGGTTTGTTTTTGGCGCCGAGTATTTTTGGTTGAATATAACATTTAGGCAAAAAAAGGTGACAACGTCAAATTTGGTTCCCAAAAAGTCAAAAACAATACTAGATTGGAGATCATTGAGGGAGTAAACAGATATTTTGGTCCTTCAGGATCATGAAATCTTTTGGCTGACAATAGATACAAGAGAGAGAGAAGAGGGGAGGGAGGTGGCGGCGTGACACAAATGTAACAGAATACGAGGGAGAGGGAAAGAGAGAGAGAGAGAGAGAGAGAGAGAGAGGGAGGTGGGGATTTAATTTTTTCCCAGGTCCGAAGTGGGAGTGAATGGCGTTTGAGCCACTCCCTTATTATTGCTTGCAAATCTGAGAGAGAAACCTTAGTAGTTGGAGTTTGCAGACGGAAGCCGAGAGAGAGAGAGAGCTTAGTTGTTGGAGCTTGCAGTGGGAAGCAGGGAGAGAGCTTAATTGTTGGAGCTTGCAGTGGGAAGCAGAGAGGGAGCTTAATTGTTGGAGCTTGCGGTAGGAAGTAGAGAGAGATGTCTTGCTTGGCATCGTGTTGCGCTTCCATGACATGCGGGCTGTGCAGTTCGGTGGTGTCGGGTATTTCGAGTCGGTCGGCGAGGCTCGCTTACTGTGGTCTCTTTGGCCTCTCTCTCATCGTCTCATGGGTCTTCAGAGAGATCGCTCCCTCTCTCTTCAAGGCCATCCCATGTAACCTCTCTCTCTCTCTCCTTCTTTTTTTTCATCTATTTATCTTCTTGGTCTCTTGTTTTCTTGTAAACTATGGATTCCTCTCCTTCCACCTCTTTTTATTGTTGGGTTCCCTCTCTCTCTGTTTCTCTTTACTTGAGTTCCTCTCATTACAGGTACCCTCTCTCTCTCTCTCTCTCTCTCTCTCTCTCTCTCTCTTCCTACTTACTTTGAATTCCTATGATTTCATGAGAGAGATCGGCATAAACAATAGTTCATCTTAAAAGAAAAATGAGCGGCTAGAAAATCAGTGAATTTTAGAAGAAAAAAATTGATGGTGTTTTTTTTATAGGGTGCGGTTTGTCGTTCAATATTGGAAATCGCCTTAAAATATATTTTCATCACATATCTATGAAAACTTGAAAATCTTGAAAATTGACGGTCCAAAAATGCCTCACAAAATACATTATTTTCAAAACTTGAAATCCATTTTTCTTTATCATGTCCATGCATCTTGATGTCGAGATGATCAATTTGAAGATATTTGGGCATCAAAACAACCTCTTCTAGTGAAATTTTTGAGGTAGGCTTAAATTTGATTGTTTAGAGCCTCCTGTCTGTATAAACTTTTCCCTTTTTTATAAGTACCTTAAGTGGATTTGGACAATATATATTTTTATAATGTGCTTCAGTTAATCAACGAACTTGATAAAATGAGTGCCCGCTTAATGATGAATAGCCATGAATCTTCACTGATAATCTTAAATTTAGTTCTTTATAGTTATGACTCGTGCAAAAGAGGTGCCTTCCTGGTTTAATTTTTTATGTTCTTTTAATGGAAGGAGTCCTGCTATTGGTTAATAATTGCAATTTAGATCTCTTGGTACGTTTCTTTCTTTTGAAGAAATTGAATGTAATGTATTAGATGTACTATAAAATGGACAGATTGCTCTTTAGTATTGTTTTGAAATTGAGCATCACTGAGGATGACAATCTTAACATTTTCAAGAGGAAGTTATGCTTTAATAAGAAGCATAATCTTGGAATCGACTGGCTTCTCTTCTTTCTCTCATTGGTGAAAAAATAATCAGAGATAAACTATGACGAAAATGGTTGGACTTCATCTCTGGTTGAGATGAAAACTTAAGTTCTATTGTTGGTTGTCGCTTTTCTTGCTTACCTACCAAAGAAAAACGAACCACAGTGTAAGCTGTGCATTTTCGTGTTCAGGTTCTTGCCTATTGTTAAAAAAAAGGAGACTGTGGAATCTCTTTATCAAACTTTTTCTCCGGAATCGTCTTTTGAAGCGATTTGATCATTTATAATTGAATCTGAATACAAGTTCTTTGATTGTTCCACGTTATGATCCGTTTAAAAAAGGATCATGCATTTAAGGTAAGCATCCTTTTTCATCTTGATCATTGCATAATTGACCCTTTTTTAGAGAAATTCATCATCATCATAACCTTTTCCCAATTAATTGGGGTTGGCTACGCGAATCCTAGTTTGCTATTTTGTTCTATTAACGTCCATACCCTCAATGAGGCCATAAATTTCCATATCTTTTCGGACTACTTCCAACTACGTCCATTTGGACCTACCCCTTGCCCTTTTTTAGCATTTTACTTGAGCTAACTCGCACCTCCTAACAGGTGCTGTACTAGGTCTGCGCCACACATGGCCAGCTTACCTAAGTTTACTCTCTCTAATCTTATCGCCTATTTGTGCCACACTTTTTTTAGAGCAAATCCAAAACTATATATCCCTCGTCTAGAGCTTCTATTCAATTTATGAACTCCTTGCTTACCTTTTCTTTTTTTGTTCATTTGTAGATACCCAATGATTATACATATTTTTTCTTTGGGATATGGTTCTTTCATACCGTGTAAAGTTTTTTTTTTCGGTATCATTTCCCCAGAAATCGACAAACTGGGAGGATATGTGAAAGATACTACTCGTTTTCCATCATTTGGACCACACATTTTCATATAAAAAAGAGAAAGTTTCATTAAGCAATGATACATTCATAGATATTTTGACATATTCAACCATACTTTTCATAACAAATTCAACCCAAAAAGTATTAAGAACATGTTCCTTTTGCATTTTTTCAGGGACCAGTAATTCGTCTGAGACTCATAGTAAAGAATGGTATCAAATGGCTGCTGTCCTTCGTGTGAGTTTGGGCAATTTCTTGTTTTTCACAATCTTTGCACTCATAATGATTGGTGTTAAGGACCAGAATGATAGAAGGGACTCATGGCACCATGGGGGATGGATAACAAAAATCATAGTGTGGTCACTACTTGTTATTCTAATGTTCTTCCTTCCGAATGCAGTCTTCAATATGTATGGTAAGTGGATCTCAATTCAAACTGAAGAATGTTCTTTTGAAAGAGATCTTAAACTTTTCTTATTTTTAGTAATTTACTCCAGGGCATATTAATTTTTGAAGGTATAACACTGAGAAGAACTTCTGAGTGACATTGCATAAATCCTTTATATGATTTCTTTGAGCATGCTTAAGATCATTTTATTCCAAAAAAATTGTATTGAAGCTCACTATCCTTATTTACAATGTCATTAAGTTCCAATTCTTTGCTCTTCATTAAGCCGGATGGCATTGCATTCTGTGTGATAATCTGACCCTTGTAACTTTGCTCACTTGCAGCAATGCTCTCAAAATTTGGGTCGGGTTTGTTTCTACTAGTTCAAGTGATCATACTTCTGGATTTTACACATTCATGGAATGATGCTTGGGTTGAGAAAGATGAACAGAAGTGGTTCGTGGAGCCCTTTCTTTTTCTTTTCTGCACATTCCTTGACTTTTCTTATGTCTTATATTTACTCTCTTTCACGTAGGTACATTGCGTTGCTTTCAGTGTCAGTGGTATGCTACCTGGCAACATTTGCTTTCTCAGGGCTGCTCTTCTTCTGGTTCAATCCTTCAGGCAATGATTGTGGTCTCAATGTATTCTTCATTGTCATGACAATGATTCTTGCATTTGGGTTTGCAATCGTTGCTTTGCATCCTAAGGTAAATTCGTGATTTTCTTTTCTGTTGTTTTAGTTTTAGGAGTTTGTTGGTACTTAGAAACATAAATCAGAAAGTTTAAAAGTTGCCACGTGATGGATTGTCTTGGGAAATTTAGATCACTTTTTTTTTTTTTTAGATATATGAAAGCTAAGCTAGAAAAGAAACAGATGCAGAAATCAGGTTATTTGCATATCAATCCAATGGTCAAGATTAATTGCGACCACCTGGTACTAAAGATAAATGGTCTCATTGTACACTTTTTTTTTTTGCAAGGGGTTTCTGAGCAGGTAAGCCAATAGTTGTATTAATATGAGAAACAAGTACAAAGTGCATATACAAGGGATAGAATCATAGAAGTAAGTAGCTTTTAAAATTTTTCACAGCAGGAAGTAGCTTTTAAAAAGTTTCTATGTACAAGTATCACTCAGAACTCTCAATGTGAGGGGGAAAGTTCCCATCTCTCATAGAAGGAACTACAATAAATTGAACTTCATTGTCGAACTTAGAAAAGAACCACTGAGTCTGGAAATTATGTCAGATTATGCTAGAAAATTGTCAACTCCTTAGTTAATTTAGTAACCTGTCATCAATTGGCTTGCCATTTCCTCTGATATTTTCTGCAAATAAGTACTGGTTAGGTAACTTAGAGTCCCAATGCTGTGGATGTCCGCTGCTGTGATTTTATTCCCGAAGGTAAACATCATGTGAGGTCATCAACAATAAAACATAAGAAGTTTTTTTTCAAAAAAAATAAAAATAAAAATAAGAAGTCTTCTTACAAAGCAGAACTTCCCTTCAAATCTATGCATAGGAAAAACTCCACACATACAGAGGACCTGTTCACATGGTTTGAGATTATGTGCCTGCAGATTGTGTGTCCAGAAGTTGGATTGCAGAATCCAGTCTTATAAAATGAATTTCAAATTTGGACGAGTCCCATGGTTTAGAGTTTGTTCTATCATATGCTAAACTGGATTTTTTACTGAAACCTCCAACTATTCCCTAAAGCGTTGCACATGGTCTATATTGAAATCAGTGTGTGCTCTCCCTATATCTAGTCTCGGTGCTCGTGCCATTAGACTAATTTGGCGGGACTTTTGATTTATTCGTGCCTTATATTAATCCTCTGTTTCTCTCACATCATAATTTTGCTAGATATATTTTTTGAAAGCTTTCTATATCTTGATATACATGAACCATAGTTTCCTTTCACAGGTGAATGGTAGCCTGTTTCCAGCTTCTGTAATATCTATGTACTGTGCATACTTGTGTTATACTGGTTTATCCAGTGAACCTAGAGACTATGAATGCAATGGGCTTCATAAGCATTCGAAAGCAGTTTCAACAGGAACTCTCATTATGGGAATGATTACCACTGTTCTCTCTGTTGTGTATTCGGCTGTTCGCGCTGGTTCCTCAACAACGTTTTTGTCGCCCCCATCATCTCCCAAAGCTGGTAATTGAAATCTTTTAGTAGAGTTAATGTTATCGAAATAATACTCTACTTTTGAAACATGCACGGACACAATTGCATGTATGGATATAATGTTATCTAAGTAATTCTCTGTTTCCAAAAAATCAAAATATCTCTAGTTTAGATAAGGTGCTCAAACAAAATGTACATGCCATCCAGACCATCCATTAATCTATTGTACTTTGGGATGGTTCTACATCTGCATGTGAGGAATTTATGTGTTTATATGAGTCTTCTATATGTATATGAGCATATACACGTCTAATGTGCATGTAATTCATTTAATTTGGGGGCAAGAAGCCTCTTTCAGCATTCACATTGGCATGATTGCATGTTTGCATCTAGAGCAACTATGTGTGTATGAGTATACATTTAATCCATGGTGTGTGTTTTGTGTCGTTCTGATGTATATATATGCATGAATATTTGCTAATGTACAGGAAATTCCTTTATTTTCAGGGAAGAAGCCTCTTTTCAAGAGTCTTCGAATCCATATGGGTGCAACTGTATTCTTGTATCCAGTATATGTATGTTTATTTTACCTAGACACTAACATGACTACCATGTGCAATAAGCGTCGAAAGTGTCTAGTACTTGGGCGACAAGACTCAGCAGTACAATTATTATTAGATAATAAATTATTAGTTTTTAAATGGGTATATAATAAATAGTTCGTATTTATTTATGCTTATACTTTGACTGGCACATCATGTGCGTGTGGGATTCTTTTGTTATGTGGGATTCACTTTATAAATGTGCATATGCATGTCTCTAATGTTCATCAGTTTCATTGGTTTAGGGGAAAAGAAGCCTCTGCTTGAATCGGACAATTTGGATGAGGTAGAGAAAAATAAGCAAAATGAGGCACGACCCGTCTCTTATTCTTACACATTCTTCCACTTAATCTTTGCCCTGGCAAGCATGTATTCAGCCATGCTTCTAACTGGGTGGACCAGCTTGTCAGATAGTGAGGATCTCATTGATGTCGGGTGGACCTCAGTTTGGGTGCGTATGTGCACTGAATGGGTCACGGCAGGCCTATACGTCTGGTCTCTGGTTGCCCCACTGATCCTCTCTGACCGTGAATTTTCATAAAAATCCATGTTTTGTGATTTTGTATATCTTAGGCTTTGTGGCATTCATTTGCTATAGAACATAATATCCAATGGTTGTGTAGTATTCAGTACTGTACCTAGTTTGTAATAAATATCAGATTGGTGTAGATATTGTTATTAGGAAGCGAACTTAAATTTTTTAATAACAGTGGGGTGTAGGTGACAGTTGAGTGTGTATGAGAGAGAGAGAGAGAGAGAGAGAGAGAGATCATGGGGCATCACTAGCAGAACATGATTATTTACTGGATTTTGTTCTCATGGAAATTGGAGAATTGGGAAGAGACCAAGTACAAAGCAAGCAATCAAGCAAGAAAAGAGATTGCTAACAGAATTTGAGCCCGTTGAGGGAGTCAATATATTTTAGTGAACAGAGAATGAAATTGTCACTTAGAGAAGGATATGAAAAAAAAAAATATGTTGGCTCCCGCAGGATGATATTGTACATTCAGGTAAAACCCTGTCTAGGAGTTTTAGGACCCCAAATTTTGTGTATGTTTTATCGTAAACCACGTGACCAACTTCTCAAGACACACAGAAAACAAGGGTGAAAAATCATTGACACCATCAGATGTACAGATAAAACTCTGCATAGGAGTTCTAGGAGCCCAAATTTTAGGAATATAATATCCTAAACCTGGGGACCAACTTCTAAAAATGAGAAAAAGAAAAATCACAAACACTTTCTTTGGGCTTGATGTTAACGTGTTGCCTTAAAGATAGAAAATAAACCATCCAATTTTTTGACATCTCGATCCATGTGTTTAGAAACTCGAAATTCAGTGTTTTTGTTCCTTTCAAAACGGAAAAAAGCAAAGGCTTTATGGAAAAAATTAAAGCCTTGGTTAAAAACTCATTAAAGATTATAGTTGTGGTATTGGAAAGCCTTCAAATCGATCATCATTATAATTGTAAAAAAAATATTTAAAAACCTAAAAATAACATATACAGTTTAAAAAAAAATATATATATATATATATTATAACATATTATCCAGACATCCATTTTTAAGTGTATACATATCCATAAGATGATTTGTATTATTTTTTGAACTACAAAATTCATAATCAATGATGAAAACAGATTTTTGAGCCATCTTAGCGATTTCCCATGCTAAAAGTTTTTTCTAAACAAGATTTTGATACACAGCCTAGGCTTTATAGAAAGTGCATTCTTGAAATATTCTCATCTAACTCCAAAGTGGATTCCAAAATTTCATATTGAAAAAAGAGTAATGATCCTATAATACCTTCCCACATCAATGTGTGTAGGACTTTAAAAGATCATTATTAAATTTGACATATATTTCTAAAAAAATTATCTCATGAGTGTGAAATTTGATTTTTCTAGAGATCTATACCAAATTTAATGGTGATCCTTTGAGATCCTACATATGGGTGTGGGAGGGTCTCATTGGATCATTACTCCTCTCAAATAGTTATTTTTGACCGATGAAGTGTACAATATATTCCTGCAAGAGTACGCTGCAGGTGCTCATTCTAGTAATCCAAGATTCGGCAAAAAGCTTCTTGATTTAAGCTACTTAGCATAGTTTGAAATTACAGCATCCAAGCCATAAAGTCATCATCCAAGCCATAAAGTCATCCCACATTCGCAAGCAAAGCGACCCCCAAATTGAGAATACAAAAGCCAAAAGATGGGAGTTTAACCGAGGGACTAAATGCACAGCATGAACCCACAAGAGCCGCAAATCTCTTCAGCAAAAAGAAGGAACGAAACTTGTATAACATTTGCTAAAAGTTTCTCCCAAGCAGAGTACAGAGTCATCATTTGTATTCCTCAAGCGGGCAACAAATCAGGGGCCCATTCAGTAAATTCTGCAACCCAAATCAGCAATTTTGTATCTATGCTCCCCCATTAATAATTTTCCGCTATAAAGTGTCCAAAAAGTTTCACTCATCTCAAATCTAGCCAACGAAACAGGGTGGGTGATTGTTTTCAGTCATTGTGTACAACTACCATTGTAGTGTTGCTGCTAAATCTAGCAGTGCTTCCACCTGGTCTATGGTCCTCCGCTTCTCCTGTTGCTTCATTCTCATTGCGACAGATTCGGGGTCGAAGCCCTCGATGGGTTGCATTTCGCTTTGCTCTTCTTTAACCTCTTGTAGCAAGGCATCAACTTCCCTTACAAAGTCCACCCTTAATAGGACGTCATCATTATCAGGTGGCAATTCTATTCGGCCATAATGCTGTTCATCAGAAAACATAGAGATCACGATAAAAGCATGCCATTTTTCCTTTCTAATAATAAGAATGAACTACAAAAGGATTGTGTAGAAAAGACGTATAAAATATAAATTTACATGAGGAAAAAAGTTTCCACCAGAAGAATGCATTAATACCTTTTGTTAGTCTCTTTTCTTTGATAAAATTAAATTTTGTAAGCAAGCAAAACGGATTTCAGGACCACATGTGCCAAATTTCAAGATATAACATATGCTTTCCCATGACCATGATCCTGTCTGTTGTCATTGCCAATAGCTTTAGTTGTGTTGATTTGATTGCTACGAAGATGATATTTATACTAGAGACTAGAGAGTGTTGTCTAAAACCAAATGACTTTGTAGAAGCAGGAAAAACTGAGGTATTAAGTTATAACATAATTCAATATGAATCTTTTCTGATTGATACATATTTCAATATCGATTCCCACAAGTGAGGCTAACCAACTGTAATTTTTCAATGTTTTTAAGTTGTCGTTTGTTCTGTTATCTTCAAGTTTAACCCCAACAACAAATCTCTCTCTCTCTCTCTCTCTCTCATATACACACACACTCACAGATACAAAAAAATTTCTAAGCAACCCACCAATCAAATTTACAAGCACTAAACAAACAGAAAGAGGAGGGCAAACAAATAAAATAGAAATAGCAATAATTCATATCCCACAAAATAAGAGGAGATAATATGGAAAGCACTGATAACCCCTAAGCAATGCAACACTAAGAGATCATGATTTTAAACTCAAGTAGAATTTTCATACATTATTGATGTCAAATCCAGCTGGAACAAGCATGCTGAAAGGATCTTCTCTCGGGAATGTCTCGACCATCAACTTCCGACATTTCCTACGCCATTCTTCTTCATTAAACCCATCATGCATATTCAATAGCTCATTGAGCAGCCTCATTGCTGGACTAGCCTCCCTCTTCAAAATCTCAGTCTGATAACAACCTATCTTGGTCATGTAGACGATGGATGGATATAGATAGATAGACAGATATACAGATACATAGGTAGTTAAACCTTAAAGCTTATTAAAGGTCAATAAAATCAACAACACAACCTTGCTACTGATTAAACTTTAGGAGCCAAAAACAAGAATGTATCCAGAATCAATTAAGGTTTTCTAAAGACACACCTCAATCCTCCTGTACAAGAGATCGAGAGACCTAATGACGTCCTTCTCATCCTGGAGACATCACAGTAAACAAAGTCAAAAGTAGGCGTTGTCTAAGTGCAAACTGTCCACATCAATCAGAATGTGTTATAAAAGCAGGAAAATAGGAAGCCCAGTCATGTACGGGGAAAGCTAACTTGATCACTAATTGAAACATTATCATTCCTGGTTTAATCTAACAAAGGTGCATTCCTGGCATTGCAATCCTTTGCATATATAGCTTTATATCCTCTTGTACAATACCAATAATGTCACCTTCAAATAAGATGGAAACATTTGTTTTGGAAATGAAAGAAACAATTTTGTTTTTGAAAAAGGAGCCATGCTAAAGTTTGAATTAAGTTTCAATTAGTACTACATACATCTCGTCGAGCAAGATCAAGGCGATTCCATATAATCATTAAAACAAGCTCCGTAAGTTCCCCCCTCTCAGCAGCCTCTTCAATTTTCTACACATTTCAGAACACAATAGCGACAACATATCAAAAAATATATATCAAGAAGCCAATATATTGATCATTTAAATAGGAAGAAAAACTCAGCTGAGATGATCATCTCAAGGAATAAATGATATTATCATGCTGAGAATCAATAACTTAATGACAGTTAAAAAAAATTAAAAAAGAACCTTCTTTTCACCAAAAAAAAAAGGGAAAGGAAGACATGGTAATTACTGAAAATCAGATGAATACTGATGCAATCTTCCATTAAAGGTACCTCCTCAATTTCTTCTGCTGCTAATATAAAGCTGGAAACTAATTGCCTTGCTTTTCGAACTTCTTCTTCAGGGTACCCCTTCAACCGGGAGGCAATCTCACGAAACTCCTCCACCTTTCTATTCTCTTCTTCTTCCTCTTCTTCACGCATCCTTTGCAATTCTTTGGTCTTTTCACGTTGGCGCGCTTGCCACTCCTAGTCTAAGATAAAATGAAATCTCAATGTTCCATGTAAGGTTAACGTTAGCATCCAAGCAAGCCATAGGTTTTACCATGATTTATGATCTAAACATCTAGGCCACAACTTCCAAGTTCCAAGACAATAACTGCACATGATAAAGCCTAGGATCTATCATAGCAAAGAGTAACAAGCCCCAGAATATGTAACTTATCTGATCACAAATATCAGCATACCTTCAAACAGTGTTTTAAAACAAGTACAAGAGGTGGGAACTTGCAAGGGTCCTGAGTCTGAGTCAGGCAACTTGACTCAGCCGAATATGTCAAATACTAGGAATCCTAAAAAATCAACAATAAGATATTGGGAACAGGCGAGATGCTGCCGGTTCCCATTGTTTTGTTTTCATACTCGGCAGCCTGCAGAGTCCGAGTAACTCGTGCAAGTCTGAGTCGCCTTGAGTTTTTGAACACTGATTTCAAATAGAGATAATGGATGGTACCACATCTAAGACACCAAAAATATAAAAGAAATGAGAAAATATAAAGGAAAATGAAAAAAGAGTGAGAACAGGAAAGGTTACGAGATAACCATCTCTATTTATGATGCTTAACTAACCCCATTCATCATGAGTTAACACAATATATTGATTCTATTAGCTTAGCAGCAAAAAGTAACAAAGCAAGCCAACAATAGTAAGTTCATTTGAAACTCAAATGCAGACAAATATGAGTGGAATGAAGAACTTAGCAATAGAAAAGAAAGAGAAGAAGAACCAGAACGAAAGAGGGCAGCACATCACGAATAAAACTTACATCATCATAGAACTCTTTAGGAAGTCCATCCATCTCATCCTCTTCCTTGGCTTTGCATGGACCAACATTATAAACGGCCAATCTGATACTGTTCTTCAAGTCTAAATCTATTACAAATAATCCAGAACAACAGTGAATCTCAAAAACCCACTGCAACCCACTAAAAACTAAAAAGGAAGTATTTTTACATGTAAATGAACAAAACAACAAAACCCCACATAATCTCAAAGAAAAACTAGCCTGATTATTTATCAGAGCAATAATAAAAATCGAATATAGGAAAAAGCCAGAGCCAAATTCATAAACAAATATAAACCCACTAAAAATCTTGGCCCTTGCATCTAAACCAGTCAATAAAATCACAAAAAACATTAAAAAATAAAAATAAAATTAAAAAATCGTAAAACAAGAAAACCCCACAAAGAAAAAACGCTTATGTCACTGATCGGAAGTTGCTTACCTCCTGAAAAAGGAATTTTTGCACTCAAATAAATATTTGGGAGGTTGTTCCTTCTTGGGGCGAAAACAGAAGATGGGGAAAAGCTCAATCCAAGCGTAGCCATAATTGCTTCCATTCACATTTGAATCTGATAGAGGAAAGCTTCAAAAGCACACCTGCTTCATCTTTTTCCTGGAAGCGGAAAACCGATCTTTTTGCATGTCAAAAAACCCGGAAACTTCAGCGAACGCACTCCTGGAGGAACAAATTAGGCACTTAAATTAGGTACTTATTCCCTCGGCCAATGGAAGATTGGTTACACCTTTTAACAAACAAGTCTTTATATTATCTATACTACCATCAGTCTTGAGCTTTCTTTTTTAATATTTATTTACAATAAATGGATTTTCTCCCATAAGGCAAATTTACCAATTCCCCTACATTATTTTTAGTTATAGAATAAATTTCTTCATTCATAGCATTATTCCAAAAATAAGATTCATCAGAATTAATAGCTTCTTTATAATTGGAAAATTCAGGAATATCTTGACAAGCAAAATTTATAGTATTGACTAAAAGTGTCAATGCCAACAAAACTCTGATATGGTTCTAAATGATATGGTGCTCTTCTGTTCCTAGAACTTCTCATAAGTTCACTGTTATTTACATTAGTAAGTTCAATAGTATCACTCCCACTATCTATGTAGTTATCAAGGTATTCTATATTAGATTCATAAAGTTCTATGTTTTCATTTACTCCTTTGTTATTGTCGAATTCATGTATATCTATAAAAGAGAGTTTGCCTATTTCATATGTTGTTTTAAGAAATGTGCATCTCTAGATTCAACCAAAAATTTGGCCTCATTGTCATAAAACCTATAACCCCTAGAATTATCAGAGTACCTTATGAATGAGCATTTTCTAGTTTTAACCTGCAACTTAGATCTCTCATGGCTCGGGATAAGTACATGAGCATTACAACCTCAAATTTTTAAATGTTCTAATCGAGGTTTACGTCCAGTCTACAACTCATAAGGTGTTTTCTCTACAGATTTTAAGGGAACTCGGTTTAAAATATACATAGTAGTATGCGATGCTTCATCCAAAAAAATTGAAGACAAATTAGTATGACTCATCATAGATCGCACCATTTCCATAAGAGTTCGATTACGTCTTTCGGCAATACCATTTTGTTGGGGTGTGTGGGGCATGGTCTTATGATGTATTATCTTATTTTCTTTACAAAAATTATCAAACAAATTAGAATAATATTCCCCTCCTCGGTCCATTCTAAGGATTTTAATTCTTTTATCTAATTGGTTTTCAACTTCCAATTTAAATTTTTTGAACATTTCAAGTGCATCAGATTTACTACAAATTAGATAAATATAACTAAATCTCGAATAATCATCAATAAATGAAATAAAATACTCCATACCCCTATGTATTTTTACATTAAGTGTCCTACAAATATACATCAAAATTATAACAGAAGGAAATCTTACTACTGGAGAAAAAAATATCAACAAAATATTTTCCTAACATGTTCAACCACATAATCATTCTCTTTCATCATAAAAGAATAGTACTATTGAGTCAATACTGTTAAATTACTCAAGGAAGTCACCCCAAACTGTAACTCCAATTCATAATAAATATCTTTGGCATTTTTAAATTCATCAAAACTCAATAATAATTCATATTATTTTTTACTTACCTTAACAAAACCATGATTGAACGACTGTTAGAGATATCATACAATATTCATATAGATTTATTTTCTATGTGATTACTCTTGTATAAATTAGAAATAGACTTATGTGTGAACTTATTATTATGACTGCTTAATAAGTGAGAATTGAGTTCTTGACTTTGAACTACCAATCTTAATATCATTTCCATAAAACAAAGGTAGTTATATATTCCAGGGAACAATGCTTGCAGTCAATACATTTTTTTAGGACCATATGCCCTGGTAATTCAAGTTCTAAAGTGTGGTCTTTCTTACCTTCATTGTTATCCAGTTATTCATATATATATATATATATATATATATATATATATATATATATATATATATATATATATATATATATATATATAAAGCATGTTGACAATTCCTTCTCTCTTACCTATTAGAAAAAGAAAAATGAATCAATTATTTCTTCTATAAGGGTCCTTTAGTTATTTCACTCATGTATGAGTAGTAAAGGATACCGATAATATAAATCAAGTGTCGGGCACAACAATTCTTCTAGCCTATCATCTTTACATGCCTTCTGAGTATTTTATGACCGGGATTTTTGAAGAATATTATGATGATTAATTTACCCAAATTCTATTACAAAGTATTTGTGGTAAGCTCTTTATTGTCTTAAATTAGAATTTAATAGGTTTTAATTATAAAGCATTTGTGGTAAGTTTTTTATTACCTTAAATTAGAATGTGGTAGGTTTCAATTACAAAGATTTTGTAAGAAGTTTTTTATTGCCTTAAATTAGAATTTTGTAGGCTTCAATTATAAAGCTTTTGTGGTAAATTCTTTATTGCCTTAAATTAGAATTTGAAATGTTCAATTACAAAACTTTTGCGGTAAGTTCTTTATTGCCTGAAATTAGAATTTGGTAGGATTCAATTATAAATCATTTGTGGTAAGTTCTTTGTTGCCTTAAATTAGAATTTAATAGGTTTCAATTATAAAGCTTTTGTGGTAGGGTCTTTATTGCCTTAAATTAAAAATTTATTGACATTCTATTTTATCTTAATAGCATGAAATGAATGCAAATCAATGTCCAATCATTTTTTTTTTTGAAATTTAAGTTACTCTTCATTAGAAAGTGGGAGTAAATCATCATAAACCAAATTAGAATTGAATTGGTTTGCTCTATAATTATAAACGCACATTAAGAATAAACAATTATTGTTGTAGCATGTTAGGCTATATTGGATTAATTTTTGTTATTATGATGACAACCACATATTGAGAATAGTGGGAGCCAATATTGAATAGTTTGATAACATCATCAATTTGAAACTTATTGAACATGTTAAAAATAAATGATATTTTATTTTTTTCTTTTATTATTGCTAAGGTTGAGACAACTTAAAGATATTTTTATGTATCTAATAATACCAACAACTTTGTCAAATTATTATTGTTTTTATTATTTTGACCTATGATCCGAATTTGAGATTTGGGCTTAAAAACCAGTTGTGGACGACATGTTTAAGAAACAAGCGAAAGCAATAAGCATTTTTTTCTCTTGGCTAAAAGATATATGTAAATAAAATTCAACCTGTTGGCAAATAATTGATAAAGGTATATGAGAAATCCCATGCAGGTAGCATGAGGCAATGCCATATACAAGACCATTGAGGCCAAGAAATCCAAGTGTGGTGTTTGACCACATTGGTATTGTATATGAGAAATCCCATGCAGGTAGCATGAGGAAATGCCATATACAAAACCATTAAAGCCAAGGAATCTAAGTGTGGTGTATGACCACAGTGGTAAGGTATATGAGAAATCCCATGCAAGTAGCATGATGCAATATTATATACAAAACCATTGAGTCCAAGAAATCCAAGTGTAGTGTTTGACTACATTGGCAGGGTATATGTGAAATCCCATGTGGAAAGCATGAGGCAATGCCATGTACAAGATGTTACAGGGTCTTCAAGCCAAAGTGGGAGTTGTTGGAAATGTGGCCTATCAAGCCCTTTTTTTTCTCCTAGAAATTCATTTTTTCAATAATGGTAAGCCATATTGAAATATCTGTGAAATCCCATGTGGTTAACATGAGGTAATGCCATATACATGGATCTATTTTTTAGCTTTAATAAGATGTATCACTGGAGGGAAAAACCCAATATCACTAGAGGGAAAACCCAATTGTGTGTTTGGATTCCTTGTAAAATGTGGGAATGCTTGGATGACATTCTATTATATGAGTCATTAGTAGACTGATGATAGGATTAATTCATTACATAGGATTAGCAGTTTGATGACATCTTGTTAATCATAATTAGCTGCACTTTAGGGAATTAAGGTTGTTGAAGGTAAGATTTCCAGATAGCGTCCCCAGGGTTCAACCTTGGGAGGTCCAAAGAAGAATCACAAATGCTAACCATGGCAACCCATTGCAGATTGTTAGCATTTGTGGTTCTTCTTTGGACCTCACAAGGTCGAACCCTGAGGACGCTATATGGAAACCTTACCTTCAATATATATAAAGGGGCAAAACACAACTTCCTTTCCTCTCTCTCTCCAAAACATTTGTTACAAAAGAGATTTTTTTTTGGGCATAGATCCGACCCCAAATCTCTGTCAAATCCGAAGGCATCGTCTCTTTTATTATTTTTTCTCTCTTGATACATCAAAAAGGGAGAGATTTTCTCATGTTTCATTTACAAATATCGATCCATAAATCTTCTGCCGATTTTGAGATGAAGAAAGAGGAGCAAAGAAGGCAAGTTTTTTTTTTTTGGTTTGATTCTATCTTTAATCTGCAAATGATATTTTTTTTCAACAGCTAACAAGGAGGAGCAAAGAAGGCAAGTTTTTTTGGTTTGATTCTATCTTTAATCTTCAAACGGGTATTTTTTTTTAACGGCTCTGTTTCTCTCTCTAGCAATAACTCTATTGAGCCAAAAGATGCATTTTTCCTTTTTTTTTTTTTTTTTTTTTTCAGTTGCTATTTCAATTGAGAAAGATATGGTTTCTTTCTTTTTTACTCCCTAAGGGTTCACCCATTTTTTTTTGAACGAGGTAAAAAAAAATAAAAATAAAAAAATAAGGAGACATTTTTTTTTTTTTTTGACACCTATGGGAATTATTTGGACAATTAAGCAAAGATCATGCCACCCAAAACTCCTGTAACTGACCAACAGTAAGCTTTTTTTTAATTTTCTCTTTTTTTGGCATCTTTGATGCACTACAAAAGAATGGGTAAACCCTTCAACGAAAATCAATCTTTTCATTTTCCAACTTTATGAGATACTGTGTATTCTCATCTCCTGTACATATATCTGATTTTTATTGTTGTTTATTACCTTGAGATAATAGAGTCATCTTCTTTGGTGTCATCATAATCTGTGAATATTTTTATTTCACTGCGGTTTAACTCAGATCAAATTTTCCCAAATCTCGAGAGAGAAAATATTATACTTGAACACTATATATTGATGTTTCTTAGTAATTTGGGTATTTTTTCTGATGATCCAAGTTTGGAAGAATTATTGATTGAGCTGGATTCACATCAAGGCTTCTTCAATTCACCAGTTGTTGCATGTTTTTTTATTGAGCTTTATTTTTTATAGTCCGTACTATCGCCCGGTGAGATCACATCTATAAACTAGATTTTTTTTATTTTCTTGGTCTGTATTTGTTATCATTCATGGATCCTAAAATAGAATTGAAGATAAAAAGACTCAATGGGCTAAATTATAATACGTGGAAAAGAAGAATAGTTTTGATTTTAGAGTATGAAAATTTAGATCACATTATTTCAACTGCAGTTCCTACTGAACCCACTGATGTAAGCAATAGAGTAAAAAGATCAACGTATGCTAATTGGGAAAAAGAAAATAAGCGGTGTAGAAACATAATTTTGAGAAATATAGATGATGAATTATTATTGAATTTTTATGAATTTAAAAATGTAAAAAGATATTTATGATGAATTGGAAATACAATTTCAGGTGACTTCTTTGAGTAATTTAAAAATATTGACTCAAGAGTACTATTATTTTAAGATGAAAGAGAATAACTCTGTGGTTGAACATATTATGAAAATGATTTTGTTGGGCAAACAACTTATATGTGCTGGTTATGTTTTGAGCGATCAACAACGAGTTCTAACTATATTGAATAGTTTGCCTAATTCTTACAAATTTGCTGTGACTACTTTATCTTTAAACCGTAAGGATCTTACGCTTCAAAATCTTGCTGCTGAATTGAAATCTGAAGGGGATCGTAGATCTTCAAGGAGGGCTGATGCACTTCGCATTACTCAATCTCAAACCCTTGAAATGGAGAATCCTCTAAAAAAAAAAAATCTTATCAACCTTGGAAAAATAATAAAAGGCACAATGTTGAAAACAAAAACAAGAAGCCTATATACAATAGACCCAAGGGGACATGTTTCATTTGTGGGAAGATTGGATATTTTAAATCCCAATGCCCAAACAAGTGGGCACCCAAGACATCCAACCAAGGTTGTTACTACTTGTGTGTAGTAGTTGACTGTTTAATAGCTAATGTGTCTATTGATGATTGATGGGTGGATTTTGGGGCCACTAAACATATATCCAGGTCTAGAGAGGGCTTTATGGAACTTAAAGAGCTTAAAGTTGGGAACATGTCATCTCTATGAGCAATGATTCTAAGTTTGATGTATTGAGTATTGACACTAACAAATTAGCCATCCCAAATAGGAACTTCTTCCTCATTTCTGATACTCTTTATGCTCCTTCAATACGTTGCAACTTGCTGTTAATCAAGAGGCTTGATGCTAAGGGATATGAAATTCGTTTCAAGGATGAGAAAGTTTCAATTGGGATTAATAGGAAAATCATTGTATGGGGGAAAGCTCGAGGGGATATGTATTTACTTGATAAAATGAATGAAATTTCATCTTCTTCTGCTTACTTGAATGTGTGTGATGATGACACTTTTTTTTTTGGCATATGCGTCTAGGTCATATTAGTAGAAATAAAATTTCTAGACTTGTTAATGATGACTTGATTCCTAAAATGACGAATTTAGATTTTAAAAATTGTGAACCATGTTTATCTAATAAAATGAGTAGAAAACCCTTTTGTAAGACAACTAGATATTATGATTTATTGTCTATTATTTATTTTGATTTTATGGGCCACTTAATATAAAAACACATAGGGATATGAAATATTTTATTTTATTCATTGATGATTATTCGAGATTTGGTTATATTTATCTAATTCGTAGAAAATATGATGCAGTTGAAATGTGCAAAGAATTTAAATTAGAAGTTGAAAACCAATTAGATAAAAGAATTAAAATCCTTAGAAGGACCGGCGAGGGGAATATTGTTCTAATTTGTTCGATAATTTTTGTAAAGAAAATGGGATAATACTTCATCAGACCACGCCCCACACACCCCAACAAAATAGTGTCGTCGAAAGGCGTAATCGAACTCTTATGAAAATATTGTGATCTATGACGAGTCTTACTAACTTGTCCTCAATTTTTTGGGGTGAAGCATTGCATACTACTATGTATATTTTAAACCGAGTTCTTTCAAAATCTATAGAGAAAACACCTTATGAGTTATGGACTGGATGTAAACCTCAATTGGAACATATAAAAATTAGGGTTGTGATACTCACGTACTTATCCCGAGCCATGAGAGATATAAATTGCAGGCTAAAACTAAAAAATACTCATTCATAGAGTACTCTGATACTTCTAAGGGTTATAGGTTATATGACCATGAGACCAAATTTTTGGTTGAATCTAGATATGCACATTTCTTAGAAGAGCATATGAAAATAGGCAAACTCTCTTTTATAGATATACATGAATTAGACAATAATAAAGGAGTAACTGAAAACATAAAACATTATGAATCTAATGTAGAAAACCTTGATAACTACACTGATAGTGGGAGTGATACTATCGAATTTACTAATGTAGATGACAGTGAACCTAAGAAAAGTTCTAGGAATAGAATAACACCATATCATTAGAACCATATCAGAGTTTTTTTGCATGGACACTTTTGACCAATGCTATAATTTTGATTGTTAAGATGTTTCTGAATCATCCAATTATAAAGAAGCCATTAATTTTGATGAATCTGATTTTTAGAATAATGCAATGAATGAAAAAATGGATTTTATAGCTAAAAACCATGTGTGGGAGTTAGTAGATTTGCCTAGTGGAATAAAACCCATTGATTGTAAATGGATTTAAAAAGAAAACTCAAGGCTGATAGTAGTATAGATAAATATAAAGTACGACTTGTTGCTAAAAAGTATAACCAAAAGGAAGGTATAGATTTTGTTGATACTTTTTCTTCAGTAGTAAGATTTTCTTTATGTTAGAATTTTGATATTTATTGTGGCAAACCTTGATTTAGAATTGTTTGAAATGGATGTTAAAACTGCATTTCTCAATGAAAATTTAAATGAACAGATATACATGTTATAACCTGAAGGATATATTGTTGAAGGCAAAGAAAATAAAGTGTGAAAACTAATTAAATCACTATATGCTTGAAGCAATATTCTAGACAATGGTTTTAAAATTAAACTTGGTTTTGTTTCTAGTGAAAGTGATCATTGTATTTACATTAAGACTTGTGGGAGTAAGATAATGATATTGTCTTTATATGTAGATGATATTTTGATTGCTAGAAATGACATAGATATGATTAATGAAACAAAATCATGGTTGAAATATAATTTTGAAATGAAAGATATGGGGGTTGTATCATATGTTTTAGGAATTGAAATTACAAGAGATAAATAAAAAATGATGCTCAGCTTATTTTAAGAGCGTTATTTAAAATCTGTTCCTAAAAAGTTTAAAATGAATTTAACCAAGCCGGTCTCCACCCTTGTTGATAAAGTAGTTAAATTATCCATTGATTTATGTACTACTAATGATAATGATGATATGAGAAATGCTCCATATGCTCAAGCAATTGGGTGCTTTAATTATGCTGTGTCATGCACTAGGCCAGATCTATGTTTTACTGTTGGACTTGTTAGCAGGTATCAAAAAAACCCCAGAATGATACACTGACAAGCAGTAAAAAGGATATTAAGATATATCTAATGAACACAAAAATACAAGTTGCACTATCAAGGTTATTCCTTTGGGCCTCAAAGTTGCTCTGATGAAGATTGGAGTGGTGACTATGATGATAGTCAATCTACTTTAGGTTTCATTTTCACACTTGGTAGAGGTGCTATATCATGGTGCAGTAAAAAACAAGATTGTGTTGCTTTATCAACCATGGAAGCAGAATATGCGGCTTGCAGTTTAGCATCACAAAGAGAATGTTTGGTTGATAAATTTCCTCATGGATTTGAAGTTAGAATGCATTGAAAATAGACCTATAAACATGTTATGCGATAATTAAGAAGTCATTGTCGTTACCAAGGATTCAAAAATAAGTTCTAAATCTAAGTACATTCACAGGAGATACCACCATATTCGAGATGTAGTGGAATATGGAGATATAAAAGTTGATTACATACCGTCAAATAGATGATTGCAGATCCATTAACTAAGGCTTTGAGCCAGGAAATTTTCGAAAAACATGTAGCAGCTATGGGACTAAGATAAGTTCAAATGGAAATCCAATAATGGTTCATAAAATCATATTGGTGGGTATATGGAAATCTCATGTAGAAAACATGAGATAATGCCATATACAAGATGTTAAAGAGCCTTCAGGCTGGGTATATGGAAATCCCATGTAGAAAGCATGAGGCCATGCCATGTACAAAAGTTAAAGGGCCTTTAGGCCAAGTGGGAGATGTTGGAAATATGGCCCTATCAGGCATTTTTAACTAGGGAATTTATTTTTCAATAGTGGTACAGAAGCCATATTAAATACTATATGTAAAATCCCATGTGGTTAACATGAGGCAATGCCATATACTAAGGATCTATTTTGGAGCTTTTATAAGATGTCGCATTGGAGGAAAAACCCAATGTCACGGAAAGGAAAACCCAATGATGTGTTTGGATTTATTGTAAGAATTTTTTTATATTATTTAATTTCTAAATATCTGTTTTTTATTTATCAAGTTGTAGGAATGCTTGGACTACATCGTATTATGAGTGTCATTAGTGTACTAATGACATGTTTAGCTTATTGCATAGGATTAACAGTTAGGTGACAACTTGTTAATCCTAATTGGCTGCACTTAAAGAAATTAAGGCAGGAGTTATACTTGGATCTCAACTCCCATAGACCATGAATGTAAGAGTTACAAATTTAACCCCTCAAGTGAAAGAGATATGGAGGGAAGGATAGAAAAGAGGTGAAGTAGATTCACCAAGCGGACTCTCAAGGTAGCTTGTCACCGGATGGCTTGGTCTATAGGTTTTGGTATGTAATCTTAAGTCCCTCGTATGATTTAAGGACAGATCCGAGTAAGTTGTTTATTTGTTTGTTTAATTTTCAAACCAGTAAATGGGTATTGTTTGGGTGTTGTTTGTATAAAGTGTTAGCCTTAAACAATTCAGGAAAAAAGCGATTTACAATGCTATGTTCTAGGCTTAAATCCTTATAAGGGTAGGGGCCTCTCCCCTCGCTCACCCCAAAAAAAACCTTAAACAATTGAAGTAAGGCGTACCTCCAAAGTGGCCCTCTCCCCACTACTCACCTTAAAAAAAAAAGGAAAAAGTTTATATAAGGATGCGACCTTATCATGTAGAACTACGGATGCACCTCAAAATTTCATTGGAAAAGGTAGTTTTAATGTTCAAAAACCTTTTGATTGATTATCTTGACATTGAGATGTATGACCATGAAAAATAAAAAGATTTTACAGTTAAAAAATAGTGCATATTATCTACACCGTCTATTTTCAAGATTTTCATATGTTTATAGATCTACTTGATTTTATCCATTTTTTAAATTTAAAATTTTATAATTAGATATAAAAATAGATTCTGAGATAATCCTAAAAACATTGTACATCAAAATTATATACCATGATAAAATTTGAAGGTATACCTTACCTCTACACGTACGGATGCATCCGTATACCAACTGCACCAAAAAAAAAAGACTTGAGAATTGATAGTCTAGATAATGTATTACAACATAGGATCATTACTATATATATATATATATATATATATATATATATATATATATATATATATATATATATATATATATATATATATATATATATATATATATATATATATATGATTGTATACAATGATATCATTTATTTTTGATACAAGGTGGTCACAATTGCTTACAACCATTTGATGTGAAATTTGATAGTTTGGATGTGTCACAAAGTTAAAAAAAAAAACTTTTAAAGCTTGAGCTTGGTCAATCAAATAAATGCAGCCATCCAATGTCACATCCAATGGTCAAAATTAATGTGACCACCATGTATCAAAGGTAAATGATCTCATTCTATGCTTTCTCATACTATATTTGGTATTTTAAAATCTTTATTTTTCACATCTGTATATCTCTAGGCTTGATCAATTAGAGGACTTTTCACCATCAAAACAACATTTTTCAATGGATTTTTGAAGTGTTCCTTTTCTCTACCATTTAAGGTTGCAACTTTATATGAACTTTTTTCATTTTTTTAAATGTATTTTGAGTTATGACATGTATACTATGCACCCTCGTCGGCATAGTTGGCATTTTAAAATCTTTGTTTTTCACATCTAGATCAATTAGAGGGAATTTCACCATCAAAACAACCTTTTTTAATGGGTTTTTTAGGTGTTCCTTTTCTCTACCATCTAAGGTTACAACCTTATATAAACTTTTTTCTTTTTTTTAAATGGATTTTTAGTTGTGGCATGTATACTATGCACCCTCGGGAGCATAATTTACTTCTACTTCATTGATGGTCGAGGACCTATTTAAGAGGATTTTTCGATCTAAAATTTTGTGAACCGCCTAAGAATCACTAGATGATTATTCTCAAAAGGAAAAAAATTGAAATTTGAGTTTTCTAACACTTAGATCTTGCTATTTAAAATTTCGATGGTCTCTATTTCATTTTCAGACATTGTTTTTTTTGTCAACTGCATGGAAGATTCAATTAGGGATTTTTTTTATTATTGATATTAATCTAGGAAAAATATCTCCTTATCCCCTATTTTAAACTTTTATATCTCATGAGACCTAAGAATTGAAAATATTACTTGTAAAAAAAAAGTCTTAATCTTTTCTATCTTACAACCCCCTGGACCCCTTTGACCTTAAATTTTTGACCTAAATAAATACTAAAATGACACGCTATTCAAACTCCATCTCTCTCTCTTCACTTCTCGGTTAGTTTACTAGCCAAGGGGTTTAGCTTGAACTCGAACACGAGCACACCTTCTTATGTGAGAGAGAGATGGAGTTTTAGAGAGAGTGAGAGATGCAGTTTGAGTTTTAGAGAGAGATGGAGTTTTAGAAAGAGAAAGAGATGGAGTTTGAGTTTTAGGGAGAGAGATGGAGTTTTGAGAGAGAGAGGTATGGAGTTTGGGTTTTAGAGAGAGATGGAGTTTTAGAAAGAAAGAGATGGAGTTTGAGTTTTAGGGAGACAGATGGAGTTTTGAGAGAGAGACGATGATGTGAAAGAGAGATGGAGTTTTGAAAGAGACACGATGATGTGAGAGAGAGATGGAGTTTTAAAGAAAGAGATATAGTCATTTCATAAGTTGTTGAGGTCAATAATACATAGTCAAAAAGATTTAAGGGATTAGAAGATAGAGTTGCTTACAAATAATATTTTCAATTTTTGGATCTAATGAGATATAAAAGTTAAAAATAGGGGATAATATGATATTTGCCCATTAATCTATGGGTTGAAGAGGTAACATCTCCAAATTTTGGGGTCCTTAAGATAGGTTTTATCTAAGAGAGTAAATGGGGCAGTACGCTCCCACGAGAGTATAATACCTTTTGGTTTTGAGTTCTTTAGTTAAGAAGTGTCCAAAAATTGGATAGACTCTATTGTATGACATTATTTGACTCTATTGTATGATATTATTTTTCTCAAGCAGTGTCTTGGTGTTCTAATTTCTTTTTCTTTTCCTTTGCATCCCAAATTATAGCTTGTAAGATAATTTAAGTAAATGGTTTCATTGCATACAATCATTATTTAATGTTGTAATGTTGTAGATGCCCCTCGATCAGAAGCATGACATAAAAAATTTAAGTTAAATGGAATAATAGAAAGGAAAAAGTTTATATAAGTGTGAGGCTCTAAACAATCATAAAAGGGCACACATAAAAAATTTCACTAGAAGAGGTTGTTTTGATGCCCAAATATCTTCAAGTTGATCATCTCGACCTCAAGATATATGGACATGAAAAAAAAAAAAAAAAGGATTTCAAGTTTTGGAAATAGTGCATCTTCTAATGCATTTAAGATTTTCATAGATATGTTCAATCTACCATATCTTATAATTTGAGATTAAAATATATTTTAGGGCTGCCACAAGGATTTCCACTATTAAAACCATATTTCTCAATACTATTTGAAGGTGCGCTTTATTATGATTGTTTGGAACCTCGGCCCTATACAAACTGTACCCTTATATAAAGGGAAAAGTTTATATAGAGCCGAGGCTCTAAATAATCAATTTTGAGCCTACCTTAAAAAATTTACTAGAAGAAGTTGTTTTGATGCTCAAATATCCTTAAATTAATCATCTCGACGTCAAGATGCATAAATATGAAAAAAAACAAATGGATTTCAAGTTTTGAAAATAGTGTACTTTGTAACACATTTTTGGACCGTCAATTTTCAAGTTTTCATAGATCTATCGATCTACACTATTTTTAAAACTTTTAACTTTACAAATAAAGATGAAAATATATTTTAAAGCTATCATAAAGATTTTCAATATTGAAACGACATTTCTTGACACTATTTGTAGGTAGGCTCTAATTTGTTTGTGTAGAGCCTATGCACTATATAAACCGCACCCTTATATAAAAGGTGTGGTTTCTATAAAGCCGCAACCTTAAACAATTCAATTAAGACGCAGCTCTAAAATTTATCATAATATGTAATTTTGATGTAAATTTTTTTTAAGATTATCTCAAAATCTATTTTCATGTATAATTATAAAGTTTTAAACTCTAAAAATGGGTAAAATCAAGTAGATCTATAAACATATGAAAATATTAAAAATGTACGGTCTAGATAATGCGTTGTAAGATGCACTGTTTCTCGAACTCAAAATCTTTTTTTTTTATATTCACACATGTCGATGTCAATATGATCAATTAAAGGCTTTTCCAACATTAAAATTTTTTATAGATTTTTGATGTGCATCTTTAATTCTACATATTTGCTTATATAACTCAAATTAAAAATAGTACTATGGTCAAGGTACAAAATCTTTCAAGATTTGGTATCCCAATCTAGTCGTGCTTACTCTTTTTGTATTGCCAAAGTTTTCTCACCATTAAAGCTCTCTCTCTCCATCTCTCTGTATATAACTTGCTTTAACAATTCAAGCCTCACTTTCTCTCTCTAAACCATGACCCCCTCTCTTCACTCGACTTCTCGTCGCCCAAAACCCAGAAACCCACCCAACACAAACCACCACTCCCCTCCCTCTCTCTGCAAACACTCCGCGTCTGCAACTCTCCTCGACATTCTAATCCTCGTCCCTCTCCTAACCTCTCTTTTCTTTCTCATTCCCCCTTGTTTTTCTTTCCTCATCCAAATCATCTCTCTCTCACTGCCGTTCCTCACCAACAATGCCCACCTCTACTACCCATTTGCTTATTCTCTCTCCTTTCTTTCTCTCCTCTTTGCTTTGCTGGGTCTCTCCCAATTGTGCCACCGTCATTCTCGAAAATGCGGAAAACCCAATTGCAGGGGACTCAAAAAATCCATGGGATTTGATTTACTGTTGCAGAGTGAAGAAAAATTGAAGCTTTCTTCGAGGATAGATGATTTGCCATTGAAGGGTGGGGTTGAGCTTAGGGCTGAGTATGAGTTTTTGCAATTTGAGCTCAAGAAAATGGCGCCTCCTAATGGAAAAGCTGTGTTGCTTTTCAGGGCTCCTTGTGGTTGCCCTGTTTCGAAGTTGGAGGCTTTGGGACCAAAGGGAAGCCGAAGGTCATGAACTCATTGTTCTTAACCACACTTTGCAATAAAACCACGCCATGGTATACTACCCAACATGGTTCTAGTCATGTTTTTTTGATCCATTATAGCCAATATTTTTCAATAAAACAAAACCATAATTACCTTATTTTCCATTTCTTCCATATCGCTCAGGATAATTGTTTATGAGATTGTTGTAATCATTAATATTGGTTGTGGTGATGTGTTTTTCATCAGAAAGTGAAGCATTTATTCTTAAATAATTTGTTCTAAGGTGATCTTGAACTCCAATAATCAAAATGGACATATTCAATAAGAAATGTTCCTCTGTGGTGATTTTGGTGCAGTTTGATCATAATTTCTCTAACATAACAAGTCTGCATTTCCCTTTTTATGAATTTTTGGTAAATTATAGTTCATTAGGAAACAGTTGAGCACAATGGGTTCTTAACATCTCAGGATCAATATGAAAAAATAGGATAATGAACTGCAAAGCCTCTATATTTTGAGTGTTGTTTGTTGGACAAATTGATATGTTTGGTTCCCAGGTATTTAATTTGAATTGATCATGACTTATCAGTTGTATAGTTGTGGCATATTTATGCTCTGTCTTGATGCTATAATGTAGAGCTTGCTAAGTTCTTGTTTGAGAGTGCTTTGCTTGTCTTTTAATAGCTACAAAACAGTGAACATCAGGTGCTTTGAATAATTAAAATGAATGGTCCAAGAAAAGGGCACAAAATGGATGATTTTAAGGCTCGAAATTGATTTCTTTTTTGTTCTCATGATCGTGGTGGTCTTGATGACAGACCTGCAAAATTTTGTACACAAAGTCCATCTCCAAGATGGATTCGTTGACAATGAACTCCCTATAACAGGTGCGTCCCGAGACGCACCACACGCTACTCTTTAAGTAGAGGCATCTCGGATAAAATAACAAGCTCTCCGAGCCTCCTAGTAAAAAAGCTTAGATGTTTTCCATTACTAAAAATTATGTATGAGTGAATTAAAAAATAAATAAAAAATGTATGAGTGGTTTGTGGAGGTGCCAATTGCTATGGTTCTTAATGCCCACCATAACATCCTGGCATTATTAGTTCAAGGAGGCTCATAAGGACCTATTGTCTGTGCACTATAACAATTGTCTCTCTATGCTCAAAAGTATTGGGAACTCTATGAGCACTGGTCTCCTTGGCATTCCAGCTTGGTATATCACGAGAACTTTGGTTCACAGAATCATCTGTGGCTGCCTTTGTTGAATTTATTGTTCATTACCATGCTTCATGCATTTTTGTTGGGAGCATGCCCTTATGTTGGGATAATAACTTCCGGGAAAGTACATAATGGGACTGTTTACCTTTCGTAGAAATGGGTAACAGTCACCCGATCTGTTTGATGTGAAATTGGGCTACTGGGGATGTACCATTAACCGTGCTCTATGCTTGAAAAATTTTTCGTCAGACTTTGTGTGGGTTAGTGATACACCCCATCCATCTGATTTTATCTGAGGGCTTTGGGGTGTTTGTGACGCTTGTGCATGAAAGCTAACAGTCTCATTGTATACAATCCCTACTTTTATATATATATCAAGATCTCGATGCCCATGTATCTGCAGTTTCCATATAAGACCTGCAAATTCCCATCAAATTTGATTGTCTATTCCATTACTTTCATTTTTTCGTGGAGACTCTGCACTGTGAGATCTTCTTGTTGCTTAATCTTGTGACACAAATAAGACCATGGACATGTCCTTTGTCCTCCGGAATGTATATCTTGGATGTTTTGATGTATACTGGCTTAAAAATAATTCATATCTCGGATTGGATAGCTTTTGGGCATCATCTGTCATGGTCAATTTCTCAAGTTCTTATGTAATTGATTCCCAACCATCCATCACCATAAGTTTCATGGCAACACTAACCATGCAAATGTCACTGAAAAATATGCAATTTATGCCTCTCAATTTTATCTTGGAGGAGTTATACAGAAATTTCATTCTGGACACATGGAAAGACTATTGAGCTCATGAAGCAACTGTTATATATGTTGACATAAGCCCCATTGGAGTAAAAAGTTGTGTTACCCCACTAAAACACTTCATTCCCATGAAATAATTTCTGAGTCATGCTTCTGAAGTGATGAAAATTACCTGTGCCAATACTTGATTTGTACTAATGGGCAAAGGGCATTTTAACATGTGTGCATGTGCCAGAATCCTTGTGAATTTAAATGTCCATTGAGATATGTATCTATGTAATCTGCATAATAGACATATGCATATCTGTGTCACCTTAGCTGGTGTTTCCATCAGCTTTTTGTTTTGGTCCCATAGTGCTTCCCTTGTTTCAATGTCCCACTTCTCATCAGTGTGTTAGGATTAGAGTTTTCCAAGGATGTAAATGAGTCAGGTCCAGGTCGTATTGACCCCAGCCAATGCAACTCAAACCAGCAAGTCAAGGGTAGACCTCGAACCTGTCAGGTCCTTGTCAAAAACACGCATGCACACACATATATCCCTCGACATGGACTCAAACCTACTTGATTAAGTCCTGGCTGGAACAAGGACCTGCCCTCCCAGGTCCAAGGTGAGTCCGGACCTAGAACTGGACTGAGTTGATATGGCCACTAGCTCAAACCTACCGAATACCGCTGTTTGGGTACTTGGAAATATATTAGGTGACAATAGATTACAAGGAAATATGATATTTCCATTGTTTGAGTACACTTAATCCTAAGAAAATAGAAAAGGATGACCTTGATCCTTCCCTTTTTTAAGTTCCCCTTGAAAGGGGTGTCATATAAAAACAAAAATAATAAAAATAAAAATCAGTAATTAATGATAAATTACACAACACAATCATAATAAAAAATTTCACACAACATAATCCTCATAAGAGATTGCTAAAATCTCAATTGAAATAACATACCTCTTTAGTCTCTTCCAATACCTCAAAATTTTATACTGCAATTACAAACCCTTCTAGTTTACTAATCAAACTTCTTCCCATTTTTTAACTCATATCATAGAGATTTGAATTTAGTATCATAAATTTATTGTTTATTTGAAATTATATAGAGAGACATTTGAAAGGCTTCTATAAAAAATAAATAAAAATAAAGCTTATCATAATAAAATCTTGTTATTCCAATGACTTGCATGTTGAAACCAATGTCATGTTAGAAGACGTGATTCCATGAAAAAGAAGTAGGAAATGGTGTCATGATGACTGTAGAATGGTATAAGTTATTATTAGAAATTTTTTTTGGAATGGTGATGATGTTATTATTAAAAATCTTTTTAAAATGGTATGATGATGATTCTAATTCCATATTTTAGTAGAATTTTGTAACAAAAAAGAATGAAATGATAATTCTGCATTTTAATAGAATTTTGTGACAAAAAAAGAAAGAAATGATATTTTATAAGCATGTGCTAGTAAAATATTGATAATGCATTTCTTATATTTCTTCAAAACATAGCCAAATAATATCTAAACAGTAACAATCCATTTACAACAGTAACAATCCATTTACAGGTAATGTATCATGCCAATATAATATATTTTACAAACAATATATTTCTAGGTATCCAAACGGTTTCTAGGTATCCAAACGGCCCCTTAGAGAATAACCTTCCCTGTAATGTTCCCTATTTCCTTATCCAATCATAGAAGATATGTGCAAAATTAGAACCCATTCTCCTTCATTTCTGGACACCAAGAAACCCATGGTTGCCTTTGGTGCTGCCTCTTTTTTTTTGTTTGCCCCAAGGTTTTAAAACACCCCGTTTCGTTGTGGATCGGGTGCCATCGGAGGCATTTTGGATCTGCAAAAATATCGGGATCCGGCAGTGTTAGAGAACCGCATGTCATGACATCACGGATCCGACACATCATCGGTTCAAATATTTTTTTTTTGAAGTCATGTAAATATGATTTTTTTTTATATAAAATAATAGAGGCCCATATTTTTCGATTTTTAGCCACACGTCATACAACCTTGCAGTCTTGCTTCTCCATCACTGGTTCCAAACGACGAGATTGAATTATTTTTACAGTGCCTTTGGACTCCCACAATTTTCGTACTGGGACAATATTATTTGTCTCTTCTATCGGATAAGACGCTCTGAAATTGATGCAACAATATTATTCGTCTCTTCTATCGGATAAGACGCTCTGAAATTGATGCATAAAAGGTTATTGAATAAGACGCTCTTTACATGTAAGGTTGTTGAATGAGACGCTCTTTTCATGTAAGGTTGTTGAATGAGACCCTCTCTTGCCTCTTATATTTTAAGCTATTGAATAAAGGGAAAAGTTTATATAGTGCCAAGGCTCTAAACAATTCATTTAGAGCCTAACTTAAAATTTCACTAGAAGAGGTGGTTTTGAAGCCCAAATATCCTCAAATTGCATCAACATGTATGGACATGCGGAAAAAAATGGATTTTAAGTTTTGGAAATAATGTATTTTGTAACCTATTTTTGGACTGTCAATTTTCAAGATTTTCAAGTTCTCGTAGATTTGTCTATCTACACTATATTTGGAGCTTTGAACTTTATAAATAAAGATGAAAATATATTTTAAGGCAATCACAAAGATTTCCAGTATTCAAATCACATTTTTTGATACTATTTGAAGCACTATTTGAAGGGAGGCTCTAATTTGATTGTTTAGAGCAGGGTTTGAAAACTCGTCGAGTCGAGCCGGACTCTCCTGGTTCGACTCGAGAATCGTCTGCAACCGAGTTGGTTCTAGGAAAAAATCGGAAATCGCCTGTGTCCAGAGAGAACCGGGCGATTCTAAATAGTGAATGGCAAGTCTCACCGAAAAAACCTGGGTATTTTAGTAATAGAGAACCGGGCGATTCTAAATAGTGAATGGCAAGTCTCACCGAAAAAACCTGGGTATTTTAGTAATTTTTGGGTTTACACTGGGCATTTTAGTAATTTTTGGATTTACACGTGGCCGTGAGACACTAGCCATTTTAGTAATTTTGGATTTACACGTGGCCGCCTCACGGGAGCAACATGTGGCACTTAAAAAATCCTGCACACGTGGTAACTCACCTCACATGCCTGCCCCCTTGCTTTTCTACACGCGCAATGCAACATCTATTACAGAGGAATTTATAGAGAACAAAGCAACGTTCATCCTTCGATGTGGGATAATTTTCACAAAAAATCATTAAAGCAAGACGATTGAATATATATTATTATAGAAGCTAATAAAATCACATTAGGCGACGTGGCGGCGTTGGTTGACGTCTCCAATTTTTCAGTGGACGTCTAGAGTTCGAACCCCTTAAGGCGCATCATCGTTTATTTTTGTTGTAAAAAAAATAAACAAAGGCAGACAATACTTTTGTAAAAAAATAGAAGAAACAAAAAATAAAAGGCTTTTCAAGATAAAGATAAAAAAGATAATACAACATTTTTTTATTTTTCTTGTAAAAAAAATACAAGGAAATATAACAAGTATTTCTTGCAAAAAAATAAAACAAAAGGCATAAAAAAAATAAAATGTACTTTGGCAGCATCATGTTTTTATTTTTCTTGTAAAAAAAAATAAAAAGTAATACAAACAAAAACAATTGTAGTACAACATCTTCTTCTTTTGTCAAAAAAAAAAAGAAAAGATAATCAACAAGTATCATATTTTTCTTGTAAAAAAAATAAAAGATAACACAATAAGTATTTCTTGTCAGAAAAATAAAAGGTATTTCTTAATAAAACTAAGAATAAATGGTCTAATTATATGTTTTATTTTTATAACATGATGGTTGTTAACATAAATTTAGTAATATTAATTTAAAGATAGGATTCATACAATGAGGCCATATGAAATCTCTCTTTCTACTAACAATCTCTTCCACTAATTTATTCTAGAAACCTAAAAAATTAAAGAAAATTGGTACGCATTCTAATAATTTCTACATTGATAACCAAATCTTTTATTTTATTTATTAATTTTTGTATTATAAATCATGTAGTGTACTATTTTTCTTACTGTTGTCAATAATACATTTTAAATTAGATGATATTATAAAATATTTTGGATTTGTTATTATTTATATAATAAAATAATTATAAAATATTGTTGATATATAATATTATAGTTAGTTAGGTTGTAATAATTTGGATTTTTTTAGCGGATTAGGATTTTCCGCTAATTCGAGATTTTAGTGGCCAATTTTCATCGATTTAGTCAACTCTTTATTGTAGTCCATATATGATTATATACTCAATCCATGATAATTATATGATTTCTTTTGTGTGATGCAAATTTAATGGTCAACATAAGTTCATAAAAGGAAAGAACATCTCAATATTCATAAATTGATGAAAACAATGAAAGTTAATAATGTAGTACCCCCAGTTCTTATTGGATTCCTAAAAAACAACATTTATAATGAATTTTAATATTTTTTTTGGATTTTTTTAACGCTTAATCCGAACGATTCTCCGATCCATAGAGGTTTTTGGGATGCCCGATCCGAGTCACCGATCCGTTTTTTAAACCACTGGTTTAGAGCCTAGGCTCTATACAAACTGCACCCTTGAATAAATTGCTCTTTTTTTGTCGCTATGTTGCCGTAGCTATGTTGCAAACAAGTTTTTTTTTTTTTGGAATTTTGATATCTATATATTCCATTTTTTACTATAAAAATATTTGTTTGCATTTTTTTTAATGCCATAACATTAAAATTTATAGGGGATTTTATTTTTGTTTTTAATCATATGATATGGAAGCATTTTCTAATAATTTTTTCATCATGTTTATTATAATATTATAATTAAATTATATATTGATAACTAAATTTGTATTTTATTTATTTGATTGCATTATAAATTATATAATGTATTATTTTTCTTATAGTTGTAAATGATTTTTTAAATTAGATGATATTATAAGATATTTTAGATTTGTTCTTATTTGTATATTATTTTTCTTATAGTTGTAAAAGATTTTTTAAATTAGATGACATTAGAAGATATTTTAGATTTGTTGTTATTTGTATAGTAAAATAATTATAAAATATAAACCAGCAATTTTAATTTTGGTATACAATATTACAATTAGTTAGGTTGTGATAATTTTGGATGAGTAATGTGAATCAATAAATGTTTGATATTTTGATGTGTCACTAATTTCACTTTATATAATAATTAAATTTTTTTAATCTTCTAAAATAGAAGTGTTCTCTAATAATTTTAAGTTATTTTATGCAGTATTATAACACTATATTATAATTAATAATTATACAGGCATCCAAACATGAAAACCATGTCTAAGTATTCACCTATTTTTATAAAGTAATGAATTTACATAATACACTACTCCTAATTTATTTTTAGAAACTAAAAGAACATTGTTTCTAAATAATTATAGTGATTTTTTGAAAAAAATTTGAGACGAAACTTGCTGATTCGGCCGATATTCTCCTATCGAATACGATGATTTACTTATCCGACTTGGTTTTTAGGATGGACTATCCGGATCCCCGATCTGTTTTTTAAAAACTTTAGTTTTCCCTATCTCTAATTGGGAAGCTTATTTTTTAAATCTTTTTGAAATAGCATCTTATCCATTATTGCTATACAATACTATTTATTTGCAAGAAGTTCATGTTGAATGTTTGAGGCTTCCACAATGTAGATGTATTGTGAAAATTGTCGTTGAATTTAGGGCATGAAATGTGCTTGCCTATTTTACTTGAAGGGTTTTGGTGACACATGAAACCAGAGAATAAAATAAGAAACAGTATGAATAAGGTACTCAAGAGGTGTGAATTGTACGTGGATCATGTGATTCATATGTGTGTGAATTGTACGTGGATCATGTGATTCATATGTGCATATAAGAGGTGAAATATTTAATACGTACCTACATATTTTGATTTAATTTCAATTTACTCATCGAAATGCACATGATTATATTATGAATTAGAATAGTTTGAAAAAGGGTAAATTGTTAAATTATTCAAAACTTAAAGATTCTTTAATGAATATCTCTTTTATTTTTCTTTGCTACGCCGGCTACATATTATCTAATACATTTCCTCACTACTTTCTTCTGAAATGTCTACCATTTTCTACATTGTGTTATTGAGTATGTTTTCTCATTGTGCCATACAAGTTTGGGTAGGTTATAGGTTCCAGTCAGGGTCGACTTGACCTAGCTAGACTCATATCACACATGCACACACATTACTTAAAGTCCAAGTTCAGGAACATGCTCAATGAGATAGGTCCTGGTCTGAAGGACATGGACCTAGCCAAGTGTTAGCCCGCAGTTTGGATCCGGTCCAAACTTGATCCATTTGTGGTCTAATAAAACTGTCTTGATCAAATGACCAAAACACCAGTAAATGCAAGAACAATTGGTAAGCATAGAGTCTATAGCCTCAGTAATCATTATTATAGGTTGGGTTGTTCAATATGCTGGGCCTTAATCACATTGAAAAGCCTGGCCCACTGAAAATAATGAAGTTCCCTAGTCCATGATGGGCTTTAAGGGTTGGGGCCTATGGTCCAAGACCAAGGGCAGTTATATTTTAACTTAAATAAAACCTCAAGCATAAGAAAAAGTTTTATTTATTTTCACTGCTAAAGTGGAGATAGCAGCAGTACACCCTTTGAACTGTTCACCATAATATCAATCGCACACTTCTGATGTTTTTGAAATGTAATTTTAGGGTTTTCAGAAAAATAGCTTTACATCTTCCTGAATATAACATTTATAATATTTTGAAATTTAATTTTAGGATTAATTCTTGCTTCTTCATGAATACAGCTTGGTGCAATTTAAAGTGGACTTTTGCGTGTGTGTGTGGGAGAGACTGAGAGAGATTAGAAAACATGCCATACTACATGTACCATGGTGTACAACTACTACATGTACCCTCCGACGTTCGTTCTTTGGGGCGAGTGGCTGAGGTTAACCATTCCTTTGCCAGTGTTCACCCAGTCAAGGGATCAGTTCATCTTCACCATCCATCATCACGTACAGGCAGTGCGGACAGCACGCGTATGCATCCCACTCTCCAATACTTAACAAATCGGCGATTCAGATCCACTCAAATCGAACTGAAATCAGCAAGTAGCTGGTCCCGTTTTATCTCCAATGTGGGACTCGGCCAAATAGACCTAAAATTGTACATTCAAGTGTTTTTTTATTTATTATAAAACCCTTACGAAAAAAAAAAAGGATTTAAGGTTCCTGTACTTTGTTGAAGCATTCTATGTTCTGTTTACATTTTTTTTATTTTTTTTCTTTTGTATTTTGAAATTTTCCACTTAACTGAGTTCCTAACTTAGCTGGCTCGAATCTAAAAAGAGTGAAGTGGTCGGTGAGTTGTTCGACACATAAGTCAGATTTTGAGACATTGATGATGAATGATAGTCATATAAGGTGAAGATAGGGGTAATATATGTAAAGAATGTACATTTTTTTATGATGTAGAAATATGACGTCATAAATACAGGCTGTGTGTTAGGTCAAGTGTTGTCTTTAATTGGACCACGTGTTTTGGCCCTGCTTTTCTGGTTTGGTGACGTCATGGACATGGACAATCGCCGTTTTGACCACGGAGTGGATTGCACGCTCCAATGGACGGTGTTGTGGTGGTAATTAATGAAAAAGTTTATATAAAGATGCTACTTTATAACGTACAAATACGGTTGACCTTAAAAAATCCATGAAAAAAAATAGTTTTAATATTGACAAATCTATTGATTGATCATCCAGATGTATGATCATAAATAATACATTTTACAATATATTATAATCTACACCATCCATTTTCAAGATTTTCATATTTATAAATTTACCTGATTTAAACTATTTTTTAAATTTAAAATTTTATAATTAGATATTAAAATAAATTTTGACATAATCCTAATAACATTTTACATCAAAACTATATACCATGATAAAATTTGAAGGTGCACCTTGCCTCTACACCTACGGAGGCACTGCACCCAATTAGTAATTAAGCTTTAGAAATTTGTTTAAAGTTTTATTGGAAAATTAGGAGCTTAAAAAGCCAGATAATTTTTGGTCCCATAAGGCTTAAAAATCTATTTGTTATCATTAGCTATGAAATTCTAAATTTAAAAAATGGGATAGATCGAGCGTTTATGTAAGTAGTTGAAAATCGTGTAAATAGACATTCCAAATAATTTGCTACAAAATGAACTATCTTAAAGGCTTGAAATTCGTTTTTTTTCTCACATCTACACATATCGAGGTCGAAATGATCAATTGAAAGGTTCCAAAATGCTCTCTTCAAAAAGATTTGTGTGGTACATTTTAATTAAATAATATAAGGTTGCAATCTTATATAAACTTTTCCCTAATCTATACCTCCCATCTTATTTGAAACATGTAGATTTGACATTGTATTAATTTTTGGGAAAGGTTTCTATTCTTCCCCTACAGCATAGAAGTTCTATCCTCCGCTACCATCCAGCCATCCAATTTTGATCAAGAGAGCCACTCACCGTTTGATCTTAAACTCGACGTCTCAAAGTATTTTATTTTTAATTTTTTTTATACAAATTGTATGAATATAAAATTTGGTACGTGCCATCTTCTCATTGGGGCACACCTATAAAAAATATTAAAAATAATTTTTCAATAAAATATAATGACCAAAATACCCCTTGAATATTTCAGGGGTATTTTGATCATTTATTTTATTGAAATTTTTTTTATATATTTTTCACTAGTGCGAGTTTAATAGAGGAATGTACATCCAAAATTTGGTGTCAAAATAGTTTATAGAAAAAAAATAAAAATAAAATAGTGTAGAGACGTGACATTATGATTGGATCTTAGCCCTCCATTCAGAATGGACGGTTGGATAAGGGAGATGATAGAACTTCTATTATGTATGGGAAGCATAGAAAGCTTGCCCTTAATTTTTTATATTGCCTTCGTGTCAAATATATATTGTTCAACTAAAATGAATAGTGCAAAACATGGCAACAATAAAATTGCATCCTTATAAAACCACACCCATTTTGTAAAGATGCGGCTTTATTCAGCTGCATCTCAAGTTCAGGATGAACATGCAGTGCTTGTGTTAGAAAACCTGCAAATTGACCGTCTCCATCTCAACAATCAATCATATAGAAAAAAGAAAGAAAGAGACTTCATCTCATAAATGGTCCATCTTGGAAATCTTCTATTACTAACCTTTATATATGCAGCTAAATTTGTAATATTTTTGGAGCTTCACATTCCATATTCATGTTTAGAAATAAGTTTGCTTTAGAAATAAGTTTGCATGTCGGTCTTATGGCCTTAAAATTACATTTCAAGCCAAAGTTCATAAAGCCGCCACTTTACCAAAACTTTGTATTTATTTAAATTTTTATAATTCTTGTTTTAAGGAAGGAAGCTTGTACTAATGAAGTTTCAAAGAAAAATGCACTTAAATTAAGCTTACAATATAACAGAAAGTCAGCATATTCATGTACGTTAAAGGGTTCATGTGAAAGAAGCTACAAAACTTTGAAAAACGATTGAAGTGCGAAGTAAGTGGAAATGTGAATAAATTATATAGGAGGTAATTTAGTAAAAAAGAAAGAAAATGTAGAGAAGAAACATTAAATTTTTATTTCTTCTATGTTGTTTAAATTTCATCATTCTTTGTGATTTAAGTTTTTTTCACAAAAATTCCCCCAAAAAAACACAATCCTAGTGGCTATGAAATACTAGCACATATAGGTTATTGATTTTTTAATACTCTCCCCATGCATGAAAATAAATCGGAATGGATGAAGTTTCTATAAGGCCTACGTTTTATGAAAAATAAAATAAAGCCTCATCTCAAATCTTCGCCCGAAAAGTACTTTCGGCAATGGAAGTCGCCGTGATGGATCTAAAATCAATTCCCAACACCAACAGTGAAATTTGATATTAAAAAAATGATATAGATCATACAAATCTATGAACACTTATTTTTAGGGTGAAATAGACGGCTAGATAATTTATTACAATATACACAACGTTAACGCTTAAATCCTAATTTTTTCACAAACATAATGTTCAAGCCAAAATGATCGATGTAAAGGTTTTGCAATACTTGAAGTGTAATTTTCGATGAATTATTATTATTGTTATTATTATTTTTACAAGATTACTTTAAATTTATTTATCAATCAAGAATTACAACCATTCAAAAAGGAAAAACATCCAAAATAATCAAGTTATGCATAGCCTTCCCTCCTTTTGCCTAGCCATCAGCAATGTCATTTGCCTATACATATGCTGAAAAAAGACTTGGAAAACCTCACACATATCCATTATATTAAATATAGCCATTTCCTCATCAAACTTCATGGTGACCTGGATATCTTATTGCATCAATTTATCACGTTCAATGAATCCCCTTCAATAATTCATAATAAATTTTGATGAATTATGAGGTGGGAATTTACTTATTTTAATAAAGTTGCAGTTCTATCAATAATTTTCCAATTAGAAAAGCAAAGATTATAAGTACTACAACTGCCTATGTAGAATAAAGTTGAAGTGTTTTCTGCTATTTATTTTAGTTGAATGACAAAATTTAAATATGTTTTAAATAATTTTAAAGTTCGACATAGATTTGTAGTTAATATAAATCTATATTGTTCAACTAAAAGTGAGATATACATTAATGCATCTTTACATGTTTTATGAATAAAGGTGGTGTTTTATAACAACTTCTTTCTCTTTTAATAATCATTTTTCTTTTACTTATGTCTTTAAATGTTCTAATCTTGGGTTCGAACCCAGGACTCATGAGTCATGATTGACACAGGGCTCCATGGCAAAAAGTGCACTAATGGAATCCCAGGCCTTCACGCCTTCACATATAATAACAAAAGGTCAGTTTCTATTTTAATGGTGAACACTGAATGCTCCTTCCTTTATTCTTGTTACCCCATTTACCTTGCTTTTTTGTCTAAGTCCTAAGGTAGGAAACTAGGAATAGAGAGAGAAACATACTAACAAATCCGCACGTGTCATAGTGCTACTAGACGGGCTTTTTAAAGTCCATCTGTTGTGTTGGACCGACATCATTTTAAAATGTATCGGTCTATACACAATGTGCATAACCGGTAAATTTAAAATAAAGCTAGTCCGACTCATATTGTGTGCAACTGATTTGATTTTTGTCTTTAAAAAAATGTGTTCTGTAAAAGGTCGAATTTTATCTCAAAAAAAAAATACTTTTTTACTTAGGGGATAGATACAAAAATAAAGAGTTTTGAAATTAATAGTATGGTTTACAAAATAGTTGGGGGGATCATGCCTAGAAAATAAAGTCAAAGGAATTTTTATAATTTTCCCTTTTTTCCTTGTCGTTACGGGGAGAGAAAGAGAGAGTCACTACAATGGAAAGAAGGAACGCATGGGGTTGTCAATGGGTAAACCTCAATTGGGTCCAATCAAGTCCAAGTCAATTGGATCCAGACTTGAATGGGTGGATCAGTTTAGGGCATGTTGAGAACTATATATATGAAATGTGATTTATTTAGGTCAAGTTGAACCAACCCAATTATTGCCCAGGTAAAGAGAGAGCTATTAGAAAAGGGGCTGGGTCATGGTGGTAGCACCCCATACATAGTTACTATGTAGTGGTTTTCAATCCTACTGACATCGTCCATCGACACCTTATAAAAAAGCTAACTCTATGAAAAAATAGGTAAGGGACTCTCTTCCCCATTGAATTACCAAACAAGAAAAAGGTGAGAGAGCCACTAAAATGGAAAATAAGAGCGAGAATAAGATCAAGTAGAATGCACAATAAAGAGAGACATGAGAGAGAGAATAAGATTCCTAGGGGTGAAATAGATAGCAAGAGAGAGATTTATCAATTTGTGAAACTCCATCAATTGGGAAACATAAGGGAATTATTTTATTATTTGGCAAAGAAGCAACATTAATGATTCGTTAGTGGTTGGTAACTTACCATCCTCAAGATTAAGCATCATTCATGCTCTTGTCCCCTATCAAAGCGTTACAAATATTTATGACACCAACTTTTTCTTTAAAAAATGCCATATTCGAGAAAAGAGAAAATGTTTGTATTTTACTTTCATAAAGTTGCTGAATAAATTTGATTATGCACTCAGTAAAAGATTTTCAATACTATTATTTAGATCAATTATTTATACTTTTGAGTTGCTTGCTCCTTTTTCTTTTATAAAAGTAAATGACATGGAAATAATACAATGGAATAATCTTGTGGCAGCATAGTGTCCATTAACTCCCGCAAGCAAAACGCAAGATAAGAGTAATTTTAGGATGTCAAAGTTTGGGGATCCAACCATTCCAACTATATTGTACCTCTATATATATTAGAAAAAAAACAATATCAAGACTGGATGGAGACCGGCCTATTTTTGAAGGGCAAGATCTAAACGTCATCATCATTACCATCATCAGAACCTTTTTCCAACTATTTGATGGAATGAATCTTGAACTGTCATTCTGCCATATCAAAGGTTATATCCTAAATGAGGCCATAAGTCTATATATCTTTTTTCACTACTTCCAACCATGTCATTTTGAGCCACTCATTAATTTTTTTTAGCCTTCTACTTGAACCAACTTACCCTTCCTAATAGATGTTGTACTAGGTCTGTGATGCACATGCCCAGCTCATCTATGTTCTACATTCTATCATCCTATCGCTTATTAGAACTACACCTAACTTCTCCCAAACGTATTCATTTCGAATTCGATCCCTTTTTGTTTGGCTACTTATCCATCTCAACATCCTCATACTGAAGGTCAAACAAACTTAAAATAAAAAAAGTATGCAATGAGACCATTTATCTTTAGTACAAAGGTGGTCACAATTAATCTTAACCATTAAATATGAAATTTGATGGCTATATTTATTCTATTGAATAAGTTTAAACTTCAAAAAGAATTTTCTCGAACTTTGTGACATACTCAAATTATCATATTTCATATCAGACATTGTAAGTAATTGTGATCTCCTTGTATCAAAGGTAAATGATCTCATTGTGTACAATCCTTCAAAATAATCATCTAGTAATTTGCAAACTCAAAATTCATGTTTTTTTTTTGTTTTTTTTTTCAAATATTCATCTAATGATTCTTAGGTGGTCCAAAATATTCAGACTAAAGAAATCCTTCGGAGTAGGTCTTTTAACTAAGGAAGTAAACACAACACAATATAAGTGCTCTAGCCCAAAACACAAAACAAAGGCGACTAAAGTAGACATGCCGATGATATCATCAGCCAACCTAGTCTAAAGTGAAAACTGAGTTTAGTCAATTATTATTAAAAATTAATAGTTGACAAGTTTTGGCGGTTAATTAAGCAGCGGGTAATGAGCAACTATAGCCAACAACTTTTTTTTTTTATATATTCATATTTTCAATTTATTTTATATTTTTTTAAATTGATTCAAAGTGATATATAGCCGTACTAACCTTAATTCGACTAGGCCCATAAGCAATTCAATTCCAGATCCGATTCTAATAAGATTGCACCAAAATGCCACAAAACGAAAGCGTTTTATCATTAACATTGTCCCGAGATAGAGAGAAATGAAAGTGAATGGCAGATAGAATTGGGGTAGAAATAATTAATGGAATTGTATACTATGAGATCGTTTTACTCTTAGTCATTAGATGTCAAATTGGATGACTTGAGGTATATCTTACAGTTTAAGAAATTTTGTTTTGAACTTTGCATCCAGTGGAAAAGGGGCTAGAGTTGTGGTGGTAGTATTTCCATACTTTAGTCACTATGTTATAATTTCTATTCCTACTAACAGCACCCCACTATCACCTTCAAAATTTAACTTCCAAACTATTTGAAAAAATGGGTAGAAGTATGTCTTCCCTATTGAATTACCCCCAAAAAAAAAAAAAGGCTTTTCTATAACCAAACCACTAACACTTACAACCATCCAACTCAAAATCTAATGGATGGAGTGGTTGGACCTCCTAATACTAAAAGCAAATGGTCTCTTTGTATACTCTTTTTTATAACCAAACTACTAAAGCTAGAGAGAAAATATGATGTGGTTTCTATACGGTTGCAACAATAAACAATTCAATTAAGGTGCACCTTCAAAATTTATCATAACATGTAGTTTTGATGTAAACAATTCTCAAGATTATCTGAAAATCTATTTTAATATCTAATTATAAAACTTTTAAACTCCAAAATCAGGTAGATCTACAAACATATGTAAATCTTGAAAATGGACGATATCTTTGTAGACAATTTCATTTTTGGAACTCAATATCTCTTTTTTTTGTTTTTTCATATTCATACATCTCCGTGTCGAGATAATCAAAACAACATTTTTCGATAGATTTTTGAAGTGCATCTTTAATTCTAGATTTTAATATTGAAACCTTATATAAATTTTTTCCATCAAAATATATACCTGCTTGGTTATATAGAGAGAAATGAAGAAAGGGAGAGATATGGAGAGAGAGAAAGAGAGAGAGGTTCACATCAATGGAAGATAGAATCCTCTAAGTGGGGCAAGAAGTAAACCACTCAAGTTTTAAGGATACATCACATAGACGTAGAAAGATAGAGGAGAGAGAAAGAAAGAGTGCATATAGGATAGAGCATGTGGGGATGAGGAAAGCCACCTTCTAATCCCTTCGATGCATCAATCCCAATCCCAATCTCAATGAAAAATAAAGGAAGATGGCGATCCAAGAGAATGGGGAAATGAAAGTTTAGAGAGGGAAAGAGAGATGTTTGCAAGCCATCACATAGCGATGCGTTCAACCGCTGAACCACCCTCTCTCGTCACTCAAGCGCATCAGCAGAGACCCCATAGCCATGCCAATGGGATTCGAGCTCACACTGTTCTCCTCGTTATTCTTCCCACCATTTCTCTCTCTCTCATCGTCGCACTCCTCCTGATTTTGGTGCTCATTTACAGGCCGAGGTCTTCATCCAACAGAGCTGAAAAGCTCGCAGGAAATGCTTACGTGCCTAAGAATCTAAGTGCTCCCTCTGTCACATCTAGCCCCGGTGCCCTCTCCTCTCTCTCTCATCTGCATCTCTGTTTATTCACAATTCTCTCTCTCTCTACTGTGCATCTGTGTTAATTCACAGCTCTCTCTCTCTAGTCTGCATCTTTGTTTCTTTTTTCATATTATGTGCTACTGGGTGCTCTGTCTCTCTCTCTCTCTCTCTCTCTAGAAATGTCCGTTTCTCATTGGAAAAAAAAAGAAATTATGGTCTACCATGGTTTTCTGTGAATTGCCCTTTCTTTCTCTAGAGTGTCTATTACTCCTATGGATTCACAATGGTTTTCTGACTTGATGGGTGTTCATAAATATTGTCGTTCATTTTCTCTTTCTATGTTTTAAATTGTACTTATAGTTTCTGTCTAGCTTTGCTGGCTCATTTTTGGTCTCCATATTTTGTTGGTTCTTTAGGTGATGTGAGGAAATGTGGTTATATTGCGAGGCCCCCCTCTAAATTTAGAGGAGGAGGTCAGGTATTCACATATAGAGAGCTTGAATTGGCCACTGATAAATTTAGTGAAGAAAATGTGATTGGAAATGGTGGATTTGGGGTGGTGTATAGAGGGGTCTTGACTGATGGCACCCAAGCTGCCATCAAGCGCTTGAACAGGGATGGAAAGCAAGGAGACAGGGATTTTAGGGTCGAGGTACCCCTCTCTCTCTCTCTCTCTCTCTCTCTCTCTCTCTCTCTCTCTCTCTAACTCATACTCCTCTCTCTCTAACTCACACTTCTCTCTCTACAATTATCTCTCTCTAATCACCATCAAGCTCTTTTTTAAATTGCTATCAGATTTATCATCTCTCTCTCTAACTCACACTTCTCTCTCTACAATTAGCTCTCTCTCTCTCTAATCAGCATCAATTTCTTTTTTAACTTGTTAACAGATTAATCTAGATTTATCATCTCTCTCTCATATTACAATTAATTTCTTTTTTGGCTTGCTAGAAGGTTAATCTAGAATCATCATCCCACCCTCTCTCTCTCTCTCTCATTACAATTAGTTTCTTTTTTTGACTTGCTAAAAGATTAATCTAGAATTATCATCTTTATTATTATTATTATTATTATTATTATTATTATTATTATTATTATTATTATTATTATTATTAATGTATTATTGTTATTATTATTTATTTATTAAATTTTTTATCAAAATACCTAGAGATGAACTATTTAACAGTTAATTGTTTTACTATTATTGTTATTACTATTATTATTAGTATTTAAAGTTTGTGTACAAAGGTATAGATGGAACAAAGTAATGAATTCACCAAAAAATTCAACTTGACTTTGCATTTAATTGGTTGTCATCACCTAAATATTTTTCCACACATATAGTTGGACGAGTTATTCAGGTAGTCCAGTCCATCTTTATTTATTTTACCGTATTGAATGAAATAGCCAGAAATTAAATTCGAGTTTGCATTAAATTGCCTGTCCCTTGTTGTCAACAATTTACTGTTCTCTGTTCAAATTGAAAACACGTTTTCATATCGTCATTCGAAAGCCCATTTTAATTGCTCTCTCTCTCTGAAAATCATTTGAAAACCCATTTTCATTGCTCTCTCTCTCTCTCTCTCTCTCTCTCTCTCAAAACCATTTGAAAAGCCATTTTCACACCTCTCTCTCTTGCACGCACCATTTTGATCAAAATCATCTCTCCACATGGTTGTTGTGGTAGGGCAAATGTGCTTGGCCTGTGCCCTAACCACTGAGCCAAGAGCCCAATCCCACTGTATACTTATTAGTTGACAACTCTCTCTCTCTCTCTCTAGTTGAAAATCATGTCTAGTTGACAATTCTCCCTCTCTCTCTCTCTCTCTCTCTCTCTTTGAAAATCATGCCAAGTTGACAATTCTCTCTGTGCAGTTGGAAATAGATACATGTAGTTAACAACTCTCCATCTCTCTACAGTTGAAAATCTCTCTCTCATGTATCCACAAATTTGACCCTCTCTCTTAGATCCACACATTTGGCCATCTCTCTCTATGAAAGGAGCTTGGCATAGGGAAGCTTTTGTCCATTGAGTTTTGAGAGAGGATTTTCTCAAACTTGACACTCTTCCCCGTGAATGTAGAGGTGGCAATGGACCCATCAGATCCGGGACCCAACAACCGATCTCAGGTCCGGATATGGGTCCAAATTTTGGATCCGAAAGGTCAGGTCTGGGTTTGGGTCCAGCCGAACCTGACCCGAATAATGTGGGTACTATAGGGTATTCATATACGTTGCCAATTCGTTTATTTCTCAAGAATTCTCAGTTATTACATACAACAAAAAAAAGAAAGAAAAAGGAGGGGGAGGTGGAGGTGGAGGGGGAGGTGGAGGTGGAGGGGGATGGCAATGGATCCGACCAGACCCGGGATCCGATGGGTAGATCCCACCTCTGGTCCGAATATGGACCCGATTGGTTGCCACCCCTACATGAATGGGGCCTTATGTTTCCATGAAAAGCCGTGCACTTTTCAAAAAATTGCATGCTACTCAGTACATCACGTGAATCTACTTCACTTCCACTAGCGAGTAGCAAACATCTTCCTTTTTCTTCACCTCCTCATCCATCACCTCTGCCTAGAACCTGTTCTCATCTTTGGCAACTCCTGACTAACTCTGCTTAAACCCTGTCCTCAAATTTAATATTTTTATCAATATAATGTACTTGGCCTTCACAAGTTACCAAAAAGTGAAGTTCAAAAAATGGTGACAGAGGAACGGAATTGCGATGGCCCATTCTTGTTTACGATGGTAACGGGCGCTATAAACGAAAAAATGATGGGTGGGGTTAAATAGAAAAATGGGTTTAAGATTCATGAAATAAACGTGAAAAAATTTTATTTTAGCTGCCAATCTATTCCAACCCTCCTTTTAAAAAATAAAAAATAAAACAATAGGAAAAAAGCCTTATAACAATGGCAAGATGTTGCCAAAATTATATTCTTTTTTCTTAGTTTTTCTAAAAAATCTGTATTCCTGATAAAGGCCTTTCTCTTTGTTATTTCCACTACAAATGCCCCACCATGATAAATTTTTCAAAACACACCAAAAATATCAACTATTGAACACTACTAACAAATATTCCAACTCATGATCATCCATATTCTTACGGAATTTTTTAAATAAATAAAAATTAGTAAAATGTTAAATATATCTTTAAGGTGTATTTTGATCAATTTTCTTATTTTATTATAAAAAATAAAAACCCATTATAAGAGCATTTTAGCATTTACAGAAGGATGTGGTTTGCATAAGGATGCAACCTTAAACAATCACATTAAAGTGCACCTCAAACTCTATCGTGAGATGGAATTGTGATGTCAAAATTCTTTGGATGGTTTTAGAATCTATTTTTATCTCTAATTATAAAATTCTAAACTCTAGAAGTGGCTCAAATCATGCATATGTATAAATACATGAAAATCTTGAAAATGAACAGTCAAGATAATAACATATAAAAGTAATACTATTTTAGGATGATCATCTCGAAATCTATCAATGTCTATATATCTTGATTTCGAGATGATCAATTTGATGTTTCTCCAACATGAAAACAAACTTTTTCATAGATTTTAGAGGTCCACCTTAATTCTACATTTTAAGGTGTCAACCTTATATAAACTCTTTCCTTTACATAATGGGATTATAATAGCGGCTGTTATTTTGTGCACAGACCGTTCTTTATTCCCCTACGCATTCAACAACAGCCAGGGACCAGTTCCTCTATAACGGCCGTCATTTTAGGTATAGATATCATTTTTTGACCGAAATGACCATTTCCCGCTTTTCAGGTGGACTTACTAAGTCGACTGCAATCACCGTACCTGGTTCAGTTGATCGGATATTGTGCTGACGCCAACCACCGAATTCTGGTTTTTGAATTGATGTCCAACGGTAATTTGAGAGAGCACTTGAATTCCAACGGTCAAGAAGGGAGTCCTGCTTATTTAGATTGGGGCACTAGGCTAAGGATAGCCCTTGATGGGGCCAAGGGCCTTGAATACTTGCATGAGAAGTCCACCCCTGTTATACATAGGGATTTCAAGACCACCAATATCCTTTTGGACCATGACTATAGGGGGAAGATCTCTGATTTTGGCTTGGCAAAGTTTGGGTCCCAGAAGCCCAATGGCCTCGTCTCGACTCGTGTGCTCGGCACCACCGGATATGTTGCCCCAGAGTGAGTTGCTAAGTGCTTGATTTTGGGGCATGCACACACACAAAAGTGATGCTTTGATTTGAATGGTGCATGTGCCATGCAACATGGACATAGTTTTCCATTGATTTTGGGGTATCCATACTGCATCCAAATCTAACACTTTGAAAACTTACGCACTTCCTTTTGACATTTCTAGATGAAATATCACTATAAAAGTGCTCAATTATCACTTAAAATCGCACTTCTCCCTTATCTATGATGTTCAAACATGTTGTGTCACAAAGGCTAATTTTGAGATCGGTGTTTTCGGTCCTCACATCAGTGTTAACCGCTGATGCCATTGCACCACAATGTCTGTATGTTCATGAATGAGCAGAACCAAAGTCTCTTTAAGGGTACCAGTTTCCTTTCGAGTTATAGGGGTATTTTCGTTATTTTGGATATTGTCAAGCATTGCTTGTTTATTTTAGAGATTGGGATGTCTTATTTATTTGAACATAGCATAAAGGGCCACATACTATAACCTAACAAACTCCAAGAAACCATAATCCATGGGTTAACATCATTCAATAAAACAGGGGAACAGCAATCGAGAGAGTGGGGTCCACCTCCCAAACTGTGAACTGCAGTTCTCCATTGCTACGTTAGTTTATGGAATGCTCTTCCCATATTTCACACCTTAAGTGTATGAGACACAGCTAAGCATGGGGTTTGATTGGTTAAGGTGCTGACTATTGCAATATTATGTCTCAGGTCCAAAGCCTACTGTCGAACTATGAGATATAGCTAACAAAAATTGAGTGCTGTAGGTATGCGATGACTGGAAAATTGACGACAAAATCAGATGTTTATAGCTTTGGAGTGGTTCTTTTGGAGCTCATAACTGGGAGGGTCCCAGTTGATATGAAGAGGCCAGCTGATGAGAGTGTGTTGGTTTCATGGGTATGCAAATTACAATTACTTCTAATTTTACAATGTAATATAACATGTCAATTATAGATCTTCAAAAGCAAAAAAAAATATCTTCCTAACTCAAAAGTGATCAGTAGACTCACAGGATCAATCATGTGCTGTTGTAACAGGCTCTCCCTAAGCTGACCAACAGAGAGAAGGTGCAGGAAATGGTGGACCCTGTTCTTGAAGGACAGTATTCATACAAAGAGCTAATACAGGTGACTACCCTTACTCCAACAAACTGAAAATAAGGAGAATAGAACATAAATGTCAAAAATATATCTACATATGCGAGCATTTGTCAATGGAAATACCCCTGGTTCTTTCTCGAGTACTTTATTTTACATCTATTTTTCTTACCGAACAGTATACAACAAGACCCTTCGTCACTAAAAGGTAATAGTTTCACTATATATGACTTTTCTTATTCTTGCTATGTCACTGTGCCCCATAATATGTTTTAAATGAAGGCATGAATGTAGACATGCATACATTTAGGCATATGTGGAGGTAATTAGGCATTCTCGTGGTATTTGTAAATGTATGTACAGATGTATGTATGTGTGTGTATCCATATAGCGATATATGTTGGAAGTGTGGATGGAGCCACTCGCCATACTCATGAGTATACATACATGCATGGGTGGAGTTGCAGATAGCAGCCATTGCAGCCATGTGTGTGCAATCGGAAGCTGATTACCGACCATTGATGACCGATGTGGTGCAATCCCTCATTCCTCTTGTCAAGCAGAAAGCTTCTGCCCTCATTGCCACCACTCCAAAACTTGGGCACCAAATAGTCACCCTCAAGTCCTCTTCCATTGATAGCGAGAGCAGTGGCACTAATAGCCCCCACTTCTAGGGCTTTTTTTTTTCCCTTTGAGAGAGAGAGGAGAGATTGTACAGATCTTGTTCCTGAAAAGAGTGCTGTAATTCTTATTTTCCATGTTATATGAAACTTATGGTGCTTCAATCATCTCTTTTTTTAGTTGGTCTTACTATCCTGATGTCCTCAACCGAAATTTATCATTTGATTTGTAAGAATTTTCATGGTTTATTTATGTACAAAATCTTTTCCTTCGCAGCAAATATCTACAAATTTCAGTGGTTCTGTGTATGCATCGCAAGACTTGGGCCATGGCATGGACCATTGATAAGCCTAAGAAGCACTGGTTCACGGCATGAGAATTTTGCCACTAAGAAAAGGTAAGAATGACAAGTTTAGGAGATGACGCACTTCTTAACATGGAAGAAAACTGTTAAGAGATGAACGAGTGAGACAAAGCAAAACCAGCAAGCTATAAATAAAATAGAAATGATGAATGTACTACAAACCCATTTTGACTGGTATAGGCAAAGAATGGTTCAACACCTCGCTCTCAAACAGCTGAACTCTGTCTGGCCAACTCATCCGATGCCATGCTTATGCCTTCGATTTCTTGATGCATTCTATCACCGGCCATAAATTCACGAACCGTTCCATTGACTTCGATCAAACTACACCCTGGTGTTGTCCTAATTCGTCTCTTTCTCATGAATTTTCTCACTCCTCTTGCATCTTCAGCCATACTAGACGCGGCATAGAGGTTAGAGAGGAGCACATAACGCCCCCCACCATGATCATTAAACTCCATGAGCTTTTTTCCCACTCTCTCTCCCATCTCAAAATTCCCATGAATCCTACATGCCCCTAAAAGGGCACCATACATGACATGATCTGGTTCCATAGGCATCGAATCCATGAGCCTCTTGGCCTCCTCTAACAAACCAGCTCGACCTAAGAGATGTACCATACATGTATAATGATCAAGCTCAGGCTCAATCTGATACTCACTAATCATGGAATCAAAGCATTCCCATCCCTTCTCAACCCAACCCATATGGCTGCATGCACATAGAACAGCAACAAAGGTCACACTATCAGGGGTGATTCCATCTCTCTTCATCTGCTCGAAGGTTTTGAGGGCATCTGTGCCATGACCATGCATGGCCATGCCAAGCACCATTGAAGTGTATGAAAAGACAGTCTTTTGGGGCATTTGGCGGAAGATTTGAATCGCGTTTTCGACGTCGCCACATTTTGAATACATATCAATGAGAGCTGTTTCGAGAATTGGATCGAGCTTGAGATTGTGTTTGTGAATATAAGAGTGAGCCCATCTACCTTCATCAAGAGCTCCTAGCTGAGCACAAGAAGAGAGCACACTAACCATAGTTGCATGGTTAGGCTTCAATTTTGATACTTGCATTTCTTGAAACAAGGATAAGGCCTCTTTGGGCCTTCCACTATGAGAATATGCAGACATCATGGTGGCCCAAGATATAGAGTTTCTCTCATTACATTCATCGAAAAGCTTCCTCGCCTTCTCTATCTGATCAAAACTAGCATACCCTTTAATCATACAATTCCAAGATACAACATTTTTTTCAGGCATTTGATCAAATAACTGGCCTGCAATAATAATTTTGCCATTTCGAATGTACCCATCTATCATCGAATTCCATGAAACAACATCTAAAAATTCAGGAAATTCATTGAACAAGCAACTTGAACTTTCTAATTCACCATTAATGGAATACATAGATATTAAAGAATTGCGAATATAAATATCAGTTTGGAACCCAAACTTGAAGGTTTGACAGTGAGCTTGCCTACCCAAATTCAAAACCAATTCAGAATTCACTGCACAAGCTTGTACTAGAAATGTGAAGGTGAAATTATTGGGAGAAAACCCAGTGTGTAGAAGTTGGATATAGAAGATGAAGGCCTTTTGCGTGGTTTTACCTTGAGCAAAGCCTCTGATCATGGAGTTGCAGAGAAAGAGATTTTCTTTGTTGTTGGATTTGCATAATTTGGAGAAAGCCATCGATGCATAGTCCATATCGCCTGGTTCTTGGCGAGAAGAGATTAAGATTATGGGGCGAGCTATTGCAGGGTGATGGGCTAGGCCATGGGTTATGAGGTGGGCGTGGGCTTGCTTGAGCTGGGCTGAGGTTAAACATTTTTGGAGGAGTGATATGGCGATGTGCTTTGGGTTTCCACCGATCATTAGAGAGACAGATTCATGGGATGCGTCTTTATAGAAGCAGGGACTCAAATTTGCAGAGAGAAGGTTGTTAATATGGGATGGCACTGAGCATCATACTGTACTTGGAAGATGACAAGGGTAGTTTAGTCATATAAAAATTAAAGGAAACCAATTCGTTTACTTCACGCATCACAGAACGGATCTTTGCTAGACGGTTTCAAATGTATGACTAAAATACCCCTTGTTTTCTCCCCAACTCTCATCTCTCTCTCTCGAAATTCAACTGAAATACTCCCTCCCATCTCTCTGAAGAAATCGTGTACTCATGAAAAATGCCACAAGACGCATTTCTCTCCTCAGAGCCTTCACACTATTTCACCAAAAAACCAGACTAATTTCATCGATTTCTCACATTGAGACCACCATGAAACTCTGCAAAAACAAGGCCCAAATCACCCAAACCCATGCCCAATTCATCACAAATGGTCTTGCAAATGATCCTTTTGCACTGAGCAAGTTCATAGAACACTGTGCTTTCTCCATTTGTAACGCACTCCAATACGCCTTTCTGATTTTCTCTCACATCCCACAACCTGACACTTACACCTTCAACACCATCATCAAAGCCTATCTTCACCATAACCTCCCCTCTTCCTCTCTCTACCTTTTCTCTGACATACCCAAGAAAACCCCAATTAAATTCGATAAGTTCACGTTTGTGTACCCCATTAAAGCTTGTTCAATTCTCCAAGCAATCCAAGAAGGTAAACAAATGCATTCAGTTGTTATTAAATCAAACTTTGATTCAAACCCATTTGTTTATAACGGTCTAATTCATATGTATGCTAAATTCAGTGATATTGAGGGTTCTCGTAGGCTTTTTGATTTGGGTTTTGCTCTTAATTTTGTTTCATGGAATATAATGATTGTTGCGTATGTGAGATTGGGCCTTTCTGAGGAGGCACGAGAATTGTTTCATGAAATGCCTGAAAGAGATTGTGTTTCTTGGACAACCATGATCATGGGTTGTGTACAAACTGATCGTTACAGTGATGCATTGGCCTTGTTCAACCAAATGAGGGTTGTTTGTGTCACACCGAATGAGGTCACTCTCTCTAGCATAGTCTCAGCTTTCTCTCACCTCCAAAAAGCCAGAGAAGGCAGGGGAATTCACGCTCTCTCCCTTAAAAGTGGGTTCGAAGGGCGTGTCCTCATCTCCACTAACTTGGTTCACATGTATGCCTTGTCTGAGCATTTGGAAGAAGCTTGTCGGTTATTCGAGGAGATCCTGGAACCAAATATTGTTACGTGGAATGTGATTCTTAATGGGTTTGCAAAATTGGGTTTTCTCAACGAAGCGAAACAAGTGTTCGATAGAATCCCTGAAAGAGATGTGGTCTCTTGGGGTGTAATGATAGATGGGTATTTGTTATCGGGCCAGTTCAATGAAGCCCTGGAGGTCTTTCATGAAATGGGGAGGGCTGGAATGAGGCCCAATGAAGTCCTCTTTTCGAATTTGCTCTCTAGTTGTGGGAATTTAGCAAGGCTCATTGAAGCGAAGCAACTCCATGCTATGCTCACAAAAATTGGACTTGATTCCTTTGTATTTTTGCACACGACGATTATCCATATGTATGCATCTCAACGGCAGATGGCCCTTGCTCGCCTTCAATTTGAGTTGGGTCCAAAGCAAAGCATCTCATCTTGGAATGCTCTTTTAGCAGGATATGTGAAAAATGAAATGCTAGACTATGCTCATCAGATTTTTTATATGATGCCCGAGAGAGATGTGTTCACATGGAGCTCTTTGATTGCAGGTTATTCTCAATTTGGTCCTTTTGAAATGGCACTGAAACTCTTCGAGGATATGAAATCAGAGGGCATTCAACCAAATGAAGTAACAATGGTGAGCGTCCTATCTGCGATAGCTAATTTGGGTGATCTTGAGAGAGGTAGATTGGCTCATGAATACATAAACAAAAATTCAATCTCATTTAATGAGAATCTTGCTGCCGGGCTTATCGACATGTACGCAAAGTGTGGGGACATTATGCATGCATTGGAAGTTTTCTATCAAATTAAAGGCATAAGTCATGATGTCTCACCATGGAATGCTATGATAATGGGATTGGCTATGCATGGCCATGCAGATAGATCCTTAAGCATCTTTTCGGACTTAGAGAAAACTCATCTTAGACCCAACTCAATAACCTTTATCGGGGTCTTGAGTGCATGCAGCCATGCCGGGTTTGTCGATTTGGGGCGTCAAATTTTCTCTCGAATGAGAAGTAAATATGAAATTGAGCCTAATATAAAGCATTACGGGTGCATGGTGGACATCTTTGGTCGAGCAGGGCTCTTGGAGGAGGCCGAAGAGCTCATCAATGGCATGCCTATGGATGCTGATGTTGTGATATGGGGGACCATGTTGGCTTCATGCAGGACTCGTGGAAATGTCAAGATAGGAGAGCGAGTGGCCCAACACTTGGTTGACTTGGAGCCTAACCATGGTGGTGGCCATGTATTGTTGTCAAATATTTATGCAGAGGCAGGAAGATGGTGTGATGCATCCAATATAAGGGAAGCTATGCGGGCAAAGGGCGTGAGGAAATTGACAGGATGTAGCGGTGTGCTGTGATGGGTGCGATTGCATAAATGGGTTGCTTCAATACGGCTCATCTTGTGGCTTGAGCCTTTTGGCCGACCCATTGACTTATTTCTGATCATGGGTCACTTGAATTGGACAAATAAGCTCAGATGAGCTCATTTGTCCATCTGATGCTTACATTCAGTCATGAAATCATTGAAATAACGTGGACCACATAAGCTATCTTGCCATTCCTTAGGCTGAATATATTGGCTTCTTTCGATTGCCTATCTTATGGATATGTGGCTGGCTGATCGGAAGTGGTTAGCTTAGAGTTTTTGTGTAGATTGGTTCAACTTGGCCCAAGCATGTTCCTTTTGGCTTTGATGTGGATGTGGCATGAATAGGCATTTCAGAGCAAGGACTTGTGCTCGGACTAACCAGGGTCCTAAGCCCAAGTGAGCCACAGAATCAGCTGAGCTTGAACCTATCGGCAAAGTTACACAGAGATAAAGACGGGGGAGGGAGATCTTGGAAGATTTCTCGCTATTTTTGGGGCTTTTAATCCGGAACCATACCGAATCCAAATGACCCCCTATTCCGCAACCAAGTCATCAAATTTTGTATCACTTTTGAATCATATGAACTTGGTTGGTCGTTAGCTCATGCTTTGAGCTGTTCGGAATTGGTGAGGCAGATGGGAGTAGCTAGAGCCTCTTATGGGTTCATATACTTGGCTCAGCCTCCAACTTTGAAACAGGCAACCATAGGGAGCCCTACAAAGCAACACGGCCTTCCCATTAGGAGGCACCATTTTCTTGAGCTCATACTGTAAAAAGTCATAATCAGCCCTAAGCTGCGCACCACCTTTCATTGGCAAACCATCAATACTCAAAGAAAGCTTCATTTTTTCCTCACCCTGCAACCGTAAATCAAATTCTATGGATTCCTTTAGTCCCCTGCAATCCGGTTTTCTGCATTTTCGAGAATGACACCGGTGGCACAATTGGGAGAGACCGAGCATAGCGTGAGAAAGGAGAGAGAATAAGCAGTGGGGCATTTTTGGTGAGGAAGGGCAATGTGAGGGAGATGATTTGGAGGAAGAGAGAGAAACATATATAATGAAAAAGTTTAGGTGCACCTCAAAAATCAACTTGAAAAAGTTATTCTACATTTGATGGAGATGTATGAATATGAAAACGGAAAACAAGATTTCTAGTTCTTAAAATAGCATGTATCATTTTCAGAATTTTTGAATTATATATAGATATGTTCAACATCATTTTCGGAGATTTGAGTCTTTTAATTAAGAGTGAAAATATATTTTCATGCCATCAAAATTAAAAGTGAAAATAGATTTTTATGCCATCATAAGATTTTTCGCACCAAAACTGCATCTTTTGGAAAGATTTAGAGATGCGCTCATGCTTATTCAAACTTCACCCAATATAAAACATAGGAACGGAAAGATTTAGAGATGCGCTCTTACTTATTCAAACTTCACCCAATATAAAACATAGGAACCTCAACAAGAAACCTGGAAGTGTTTCATCTATTAGGCCTTGCGGTTAAAACAGCGAGGACAGATAATCGAAACCCTCCCATTTTCTTTTAATGTTTAAAATAAAAAATACAGCCTATATTTTTCTTTTGAAGTTTAAAATAAAAAATAAAACCATTCATTATTAATTCAATGTATTATATATGGGAAAAATTTATATAGAGCTCTAAACAATCAAATTAGAGCTCATCTCAAAAATTTCATTAGAAGAGGTTATTTCAATACCCAAGTATCTTCAAATTGATCATCTCGACATCAACAAGTATCTTCAAATTGATCATCTCAACATCAAGATGCATGTGCATGAGAAAAAAAATGGATTTCAAGTTTTGAAAATAGTACATCTTGTACTGCATTTTTAGAACCATCAATTTTCAAGATTTTGAAGTTTTAAATTTTATAATTGAATATAAAAATATATTTTAAAGCTATCACAAAGATTTTCAGTATTGAAACTATATTTCTCTACACTATTTGAAAGCGACTTTACTTTGATTGTTTAGAACCTCGGCTCTATACAAACCGCAGCGATTACATAATAACTAAATAAATAACCAATTCAGTCATTAATTTATGTAGTATATATTACCGACATGAATAATCTATTCATCTCAAGGACCAAAATGTTCTTGGGCATTCCCAATCCGGATTGGTGATTTTTAAACATGGATGGAAATGTTGATTACTGTGAAGCGTTACAAAGGTAATAGCAACTCCAATATCCTTGATTTTCAAAAATCACGAATACAAACTTCACGCTTTCGAATGCAAAAGATTCAATTAAAAACCAAGATTTTCTAGAGCATAACTCATTATGTAATTCTATGGCAACCCAAATTCACATAAATTACAACTCTTTTCAATAATCGTCGCCCCAGAGACAATGCGTGGCATGAAAACTGCAAAAGAAAATGGAAATAATAAGTAATGGAAAGAAGAGTTAAAAGAGGGAACATCTGACAGCGCAAAAACAATTGGAACTGAACATAAAAGAGGAAACATCAGATGCAGCAAAAAACAATTGGGACTGAACATAAAAAAACATGCAATTATCGGTCTTGTGCTACACTCACAGAGAGAGAGAGTAGTTTCAACATTCAGATAAGTACAGTTCCCAGACAAGTACATGTAAAAATTACATTCATAAACTTATAATGAAACCCAACCATACTGCAAACATGACCATGACAGCTAAAAGGGAGTAGACAGGTGACTTGCTTTAAAGGACTTACAAAATTAACATTACTTTCGAGCAAAACTACAAGCCCCAATTAACACATCTCCGACACCAACACCCGTATGAGAGGGCTTGTCACCCGGGCAATTCTAAGCAATGTGTACCAGAGGTTGTGTTACATAGACACAAATACATGTGCCGATGACTGACACGGGTGTACGAATCCAAAATGCCAATATTGAAATTCACCTTTCAAACAAGGGACGTCTTCACACCATTTGAAAAAGCGGAAGGTGGCATTTCATGTGACATTAAGAACTTCTATCAAAAGAGTTCAAGAAGAAAGGTCAAGAAGTGTCTGGGTTTTGAAATTTGTCAGACACAGATGTCATGACCTCATGACCTTGATGTGTTGAAACGTGCAAAAAAACCAAGGACGTACTAGTCCATGTCACGTAAAATTGTCAAAGTCACTCCACTGCATTCTAACTGGTGGCAGTACCAAAAAACTTTTGCTTTTGTTAATAGCTGCAGCTTTGAAACTAAGTTCAAAAGCAATAAAGATTAATCAAAGAAATGGCAAAACCACCAACTATAAAAATGTCAAGTGGAAACACGCATTTGGAAGTTAAGCCAAAGCCTAGGAAAATCTCTACCTGCATATATGATACAAGAAGCCATTGCTATTTGAATCAGAGGTCGCACTTGGTAATGCACAACTACTTTGGCAAGTCATGTGTCCTTGCAAGTGTAAAGCATGTTAGCGCACCTACTGTACACATTAACAGGTATTCCATCTGAACTAGATCACATCCGATGACCTCTTTTCATAATGTTTCAGGGAACGCAAAAGGTTGCCGATTCCACACACACACACACAGATTTTCAACTGCAATTCAGAATTAATATCTACTTGCTTGATACCCATTCCGAGATGTCCAACTTTCAGAAATGATCTCCACTTGCTTGATACCCATTCCACACGTATCCATCTAATTTTAATGCAGAATGATCAGTATGGGCTTGTTCCCGATAATCGAAACAAAAGTCACACCTGATACCCCATAATCAATTCCGCAGCTGCACCCATGGCCCTGAATCCCCCTCTCTCCAATAGGGCAAGAGCAAGCTCGTTCTCATTCCATAGTCTAAGCCCTCGGCTCAATCTCTTCAAGGTTTCAAGCTCCACTTCAACCACCCATTTTGGCACACAACTTACAACCAAACCCACAAAAGCAGATACATAAGCTCTCGAAGTGGCCCTATCACATCCAACAGAGATCTTTCCATCAAGAATGCCAGCCAAAAACTCCATGTGGCTCCCAATTACTCTCTTTCGCCTCATCAAAACCGATCGAGAATCAATCCCCCAAGTGAAAGCCCCACACAACACAACAAAGTAAGCAAGAGCATAACCCATCAAGAGTCCAGCCTTTCCCTCGCTCTTCTTTTGAACTGAAGGCTCTCCCGACAAGAACCAAGTGGGTAGAGTCTCTTGGAAAAGCATTTGAACCAAACCTGAGCCCCCTGATAGGGAGAGCAATGAAGCCCCCAATGCGGCAGCTTGCTTCACTCTCACCATTGCCATTCCAAAAGAGAGTTGTCCATATCTCATCCCGTACTTGGCCTTGCTCAGCTTAGCCATTCCCTCCCTATCCATACCATTAGTTGCTATATCCTCAACAGAGGATATCACAAGGGATAGTATCTCTTGGGTCACAAACATGATGTCATGGATGGATCGATAAATTCGAAGGTAGAGGATACCGGGAGCCACAGGTGAGAGGCCATTAGGAGAGTGGGATCCAAAGCCATGGCCAAGAAGGCTTCCGACCCCACCGTTGGTTGATAATGGGGCATTAGAGGGGCCTATAGTGGCATAAAAGCAGCTCTTGAGGAGCTGAGAGACAGCATTGTTGCATTGTTGGAAGACTGTTCGTGATGCCGAGAAAGTGAGGAAATCATTCCATCGCTTGACTTTTTGAGTCCAGAGGGCAGCAACAATGGGCATGCTCGGCCATGGGCAGCCAGCGGCAAGGTTCTCGAGTGCAGGACCTGCGAGGTTGAGGAAGCATTCGGAGGCTTTGTCAAGCTTGAAGGTTATGGTGAGGCTCACAAAGGCAGCTAGAGGCAAGGGAAGTGTGGATGAAGAATTGCTACCTGAAATCAAAATCATATTTGTTAATATTAAGCAAATCATGTCAATCCCTATCGGAGCAACCATGGATAAAGAAGACAGTCCCTTGTTGTAGGTTAAACATTTGCATAAGGGAACAAGTTTACCTCAATTAGAAAGAATCTTAAGTTGAGCTAAGAACCAGTAAGAAAAGATTCGGTAAGGAACAAACAGTGAGAAGAGAAGATGTGCTGAAATCAGTGTGCCAGAGTGTGTCTAGGTGCATGCATAATGTTGAGAAAAATGTGTGAGACAGAACAGTTTCAATACAAACAAAATAAAAACATCCATGGAAACCATTCAAGGTTATCTCATTTTGGTGTCAGTCCAATTTACAAGAGAAAAAAACAATGAAACAAAATAAAAGGTTTCCATCATATTCCTTAAAAGATTTTCATTAGTGGATATTCATTATAAAAACATAAAGATGATAACCTGTGAGAGCATACCAGCGACAGGACTTGGAACATCAACACCAGTGGTACCAACAATCTTCTTCAGCTCAGCTTCAACAGTGGACAGGTTCGCAGCAGGGCTAGGCCAATCAGTTCCATTCATAGAAGCAGGCTTCCAAACACCACGCGTCACCTCCGAACAAAAGTAGATCACCATAGTTGCTACGGAAGCTGGAAGGAAGTCAACAATGTCTTTAAGGCCTGCAAATCCAATTAAGCATTAGAGGCTAGAGACCAGTCATATTTGAAATACGTCTCACAAGTATTTTTATATATGGTGGGAAAATTACAAGAACCATCATAATAACCCAATCTTGGAATCAGGACCAGTCATTTTGAAACCAAGGAAAATTGTAATCACTAACCTGTAGCCAATTCACGCGGTGACAAACGTCCATGAGAACAAGCAGTCAGAGCTGCATCGACGACAAACGGAACAGCTTCTAAGATCTCCCAAGCGGGAAGCATTGGCTTTTGTGAGAGATCTTCACCTCCAGGACCCGAAGAACTACTAATACTACTGCTACCAGATGTTACAGGGGTTATAGACTGATTCCCTCCTTTATTTAGTTTTCTGAACACCATGTTTAGAAGTGCATCTACTATCTGATGAACTGGTGTACCACGCACAAGACCAGAAAGAGTTGAAGCTATACAAGCCTGATGCTGCCTATACCAAATCTTCAACTTAGGAAATGAATCCACAAAAATTGGTTGCGTGTTTGGTGGATTTCCTGTAGTTGAGAGCCTTCGAATCCGGAATTGCTCACGTGGATTATTGTTTCTATCTTTGCCAGAGGAAGCCAATTGAGAATTTCGAACAAGGAGGAGATACTCCGGGGTGAGTTGGGATCCAACAGGAGCACCCTTACCCAATGCAGTATGCTCAAGAGGTGGGCGATTGAACCTCCAAAGCCTCAAGAGCAAAATAAATGCAGTTGAGAACACCATATGAACAGAAATTTGTTCACCAGTGCTTAGTCTCCATGTTATAGAAGGCGCACAAGAACCAAAGGCCTCGCATATTGGCATCAATGTACCAGCCAGTTCAGGAACCTAGCAAAAGATGGTCATGAATATGATTAAGCAAGAAGTCCACAACAGTGAATGAGAGAGAGAGAGATTTTAGAAATATCGAATAATTTTGTTAACAAACTAACCGAGAGTTAAGTAATGTATCTAACCAGAGAAGTTTACCCCACGGTGAGAGAGAGAGAGGGAGGGAGGGAGATGTTCAACGGTCTAGAAATATCGAATAACTTTTAAACAAACTATCACAAAATTTTAATGTATTTAACCAGAGAAGCTGAACCCACCATGCCATGTAGTGAGAAAACATGAACACTGTCCACAGAGGCAATTCCAGTAAGCACACAGTACAGCAAAGGACCAGAGGCAATGAGATGACTCTCATTTCCACAGTAATCTGCTGGGGCAGGGGGTGAGAGCAATCTAACAACTAAACGAACAGCATGTTCCTGCAAAAAGTATATAAAGTCACTAAGAGAACTTTTGAACACTAAATACAGAAGGAATGAGGATGAAAGAGGTGAGAAATGCAACAGCCCCATATGACATAACAAAATGTACATTATAATCCAATGGACTATCCATAAAAGAATCAGAGTAACACAGTTCAGAGAAATCATGGACAGAGATGGAAGAGGGACAAACGAGGACTGGACGTGAACCCAATCGCTAGTCTCGGTTTTTATCCATTATCGTCCATGATTGAAATGGAAGGTGACAACCTAATAGACTATGGATTTTTACAAAGTATTTTTCAGAAACATATTCATAGATAAGCTGATCTTCAGTGTAAGATATATTGAATAATTTTCTGTTTCCGAAAAATAGTCATAAAGTACTAATGCTGGTAATTTTATTCCCCATCCCAAACTGTACTAAAATTTTAAGTTTTGAACATTATCTTCAAAAGTTTAAAATATGCAAACCAAATCAAAACCAGTATAATTAGTTTATGACTTTCTGTGTGCCAGAAGAACTCTCCTATTACCTGAATGTTCCAACCACGAATTAAGGAAGCTCCACAAAGAATCATTGCAGCAGATATCCTATCATCGTCCGACCCGCTGATTGCAATGTCAGATATTTTCTCGAGCTCTGCTAAACTTCCATAAAATCCATGAGCAATTCAGTGGGTTTCCCCTGAGTAAATTTGAGAGGAACATCTAAACATATATGAACTTAGAAAAGAACTAAGATATGCACCAAGATGAGAACACTAGGAAGGACATTGCTGTCTTAAGAAAGTAAGTATTCAGTCACTTAAAGAGACACTACATCTCCCCACTTATACTGAAAGATGAAGTTTATAATTGCCTTTCGTTGAATTTACTTGCAAACCTAGAAGTGACCCATCCAGAAAAAGAGAAGCAAACACTTTAACCAAACCTCATATAAAATATCCATCTTGTTTGATAGTTTAGAACAAAAAGCCCGGAAATAATGTAGAAATATACCTTGAAGCAGGAGTGGACACCAAAGCATTCACCATTAACTGGGTTAATGGAGCCCCCTTCATCAAAGCAGACCAACCAGGCATTTGGCCAGGCATAGTATGAGATATTTGATTCATGTGCCCCTTAACATAGCCAGGCCAATAATACACTGATGTGTCTAATAAATTTCTCGCAATGCAAGCCTCCACAATCAGATGCCGCATGTTTCCAGCTGCCAAGTGATTTTTTCAAATTTAGTATCTTTTGTAGACTGAATAAGGGAAGCAGTAACAATAAAAACCATTTATAGCATTAGTCCAAACAAAATTGAAAAAAATAAAGGAATACGAGAAATGGAAAGGCAACATATGCATGGCTGAGCACTACTTGCGGCCAAATCCAGAATTGTCAAATTTTGGCCTCATTTCAAGGTATGTACCATTTTGGAAATAGTTGCAGTCCACATTATCTTAAAGTCACAAATCCTTAATAAAAATCAGAGAACCAAATTTGTATCACTTAGGCCTCAACCATCTCTATAAATGCCCAAAGAACAACAATTACATTAAATGCTCACCCTCTAAAATACATCCTCACTCTCCATCTCCTTTTCTCAAATGAACGAAGTGCTCATGTATTCTATAAATGACCAAATGTAGTTAATCTAAAATAAGAAATCCAAAATTAGCATTAATTAGGCCTCAATCATCTCTATAAATGCCCAACGAACAACAACTACATTAAATGCTCACCCCCTAAAATACATCCTCACTCTCGATCTCCTTCTCTCAAATGAACAAAGTGCTCATGTATTCTATAAATGACCAAAGCGTAGTTAATCTAAAATAAGAAATCCAAAAGTAGCATTAATTATACATAAAAAGACAAACCAAAAATTGCATATCCCAAAAGATGAATCAAGGTTCACTTGGGGAGCATTTGAGGTATTACTTACCACAATTGACTGGCATGTCATTCACGCTAATGCCATCAAAGTACCCACTCCCAACTTTAAGGCCTGATACAAACATCATTGCTTTTGCAGCGGCTTGATTGGCAACACAAACTACAGATTGAGGGGGTGCAAGCAGGCCCTCAAAATCTCCTAGCATTTGCAAGCAAGTGATCAAATCTCTACGGCGCTTCCCAACAACTTTTTCTTTTCTTAGAACATTGGAGTTGGTTTCTACATTTCCATTAAGAAGTTCCTCCTCTTCCTCAATGATGTCAACTATAGCAAGTGTGGTGATTGATAATAAGATGCACAAACGTGCATCAAGGCGAGGAACAGGACCCTCGATAGGATCTCTTTCCTACAAGAAATGGAAAAAGCAATGACAAAAAAAAAATCAAGAAATGTATTCATAAAGATCAAATCAATGCGGTCAATTGAGGTCCCTCCTCCCTCTCCCTCATTGCTTACCCTCTGCACAAGTCGAAGAGCAGCCATCCACAAAACTAAGAATGTCTCATGCCATGTGGCCCCATTGACAGCTTGGAGGGACTTCACCAAATCTGTAAGAGACCATTCAAACCTACCCCATGAGACATTTGCACAGAATTAAACTTTCTCTCGCACTGAATGTCATTCAGAAGTTCCAAACCTTATAAAATAATGAAAGGGAAAGCCGACTGTAATACAAATGATTATGGTCTACCATTGTCAGTTGCAGAACAGTTTCCTCCTAATCAAATACAAGCAAGAGTGTGAATCATCCTGAATGGTTTACCAGCAAGAATTTCAATGGCACATGTAGCTGCAACTTGAGATCCATCCATAGCATCTTCCAAGAATAGATCTATAGGAATCCAAAGTGCAGATCGACTAGCCCCATGGCCATGACCAGAAGATATTAGAGGACCGGAGTCGATAAGTGCAGGGGTTGCCTGGTGTTGACTGGGTTTAAATTCTCTATCAAAGATCCTCTGTGCATATGCAGACAACAGAGAAATAGTCCCAGGTGCTATATTCCTCAATGATGACGTTTTTGACTCTAATAGTTGCAAGCGCTGAATGAAACCTCCCCAATGCATAGGCCTACAACATAAGAAAGAAACTACAATTCAAGAACTTTAACAAGCCAATCAATTCAGATTCTAAAGGTTGATGTTATGTACTTTGCACACGAAATCAATAATAAAACTACAACAAGGATGTATAAGTAAACCGAAGAAGATGGACTGATGACATGGAAATAATAGATAATGAAAATGTTAACCATCATTAAAGCATGCCTACATAAAATAAGATGAAGAACTATACCAAGAAGGAAAGTGCAAAAGGCAAATTATTACATGTTTTGACATGCCAAGCGAAGTAAGCTTGAAGTGAGTCTATGTTGCAAAAACTGTCCAATCAGCTCAATGGTAAGTGATGTATTAAGTTTCCTTAGTTTTTCACAATAATCTCTTCTTCTCCCATCAATGCTTTCTACATCAATCTCCATAATATCTTGTTGCGCAATGGTTGGTGTGAACCTTTTATCTAACTTGAGGTCTAGCAAACCCTCATCTTCCAATATTGCATCAAGCAACAGAGAAACAACCGTGAAAACAAATTCAACTACCACTTCACCTAGTCCCGCAGCTTGAATACCATACGTCTGGGAGAGATGAAGAGCATCATCAACAGATTTTAAGAGCCTGGGTATGGCATAGAAAAGTCAAAGTTGTGTTATTAGTACAAAATAAAGCCACCAAAGCAACAATAACCTGAAAATTTTCCTCTGTGCAATTCATAGAAGTTTGATGCACAATTGTATAGCTAGTATTAAAATTATTTTTAATTTTAATAAATGGGCACTTGATTATCTAGCTTTTTATTATAGAAATAGTTAATTAAAAGCAAAGACAATCCAAAAATAAAAGAAAATACTCATGCAAAAACAAGTACTATATGCACTCCCTAAGACAAAGCAGACACAATTTTGCACTCACTTAAGATAATGGGGACCATTAAATTGAGATGAAAATGAGAAGGAATGCCTCTTGAGGAGTTCAATATACAATCTATACGCCTCAGGATGGAAACATCGGCTGGGTATCACCCTGCAATAATACATAAGCTCTTAGTCCACAAAAACTGTGCAAAATGTTGTTCTCTATAACTGGAAAAGAAAAATAAAGAAAACAATGAGAAAATAATTTGTGTGCTGTTAGTGTTAGCCAAGTAGTGCATTTTTAATATCAGCCATGAACACTATGTTGTGAACGGGAGACATAAAACAAATACAAGTTGGCATTTGAAGAGATAGCTTACGAAGAAACACAAAAATTGGACCACATTCATTAAGGTATAGTCAAAGTCAAACCAATCAAACAGAAACAGAATAACTGGAATCAAGAAGATCTTTTGTCTAACTGAACCAGTATTGGATAATGATAATCAATACCATCCAAATGCACTGGTCATATCAGATCACATAGTACATCAAGGAAATAGAATCTTAAAAATATAAAGAATTAGCCCATTATTTTCTTGGCATGGCTTCTCTCTCTGTCTCTCTATTTCTTTTCTTTCTATTTTTTCTGGTGGAATGCAACCATAGGGCAGCATTTATTATTCTACTTTTCCAATATTCTAGGAACCAATTCACCTAATGGTCATATTTCATAAAGAAATCAAATGATCCCCTTTACTCAAACTCATAACATCAAAACAAGGTAGATATCTATATCAAGTTGGGATTGAATTGGGGCCGCAAATGCTTTTTTTCGTTCTTTTCGGCCAGCTTGGCATACAATGATTCTTTGCTGTCTGAGGCATCAATTTACCTACTAAAATAGCACCCGTTTCCACCCAAGATCCAAGCATCACAATTCCATTTCTGTTTAAATTACAGAGCAAATGAGCTTCAACAATCTTTGGGGGATCCAGAAATCAAAAAGGAGAGCGACAAGAAGTCAATATATCAAAATATATTACAAGAACATCGCAAATACTCTGGCGTCCAATTGAAAGAATATTGAACCATACGTAAAGTCATAAGCAACAGCAATTCAAGAATGATTTTCAAGAATAACAACCCATAAAGCAAAATGAACGCAAGAATTCACTAAACACTAACTACTTACTCAAAAAATAAGAGCAGAGAGTAAACCAACATAATCCAAGCCGATCACAGAGCAAAAATAAAGTTCACTAACCAATCAATGAATCAACAAAGAATTAACATCAATAACTAAATAAACAATCACAAGAAAAGATCATTAACCAATCAACAGAGAATTAACATCAGGTATCGAAATAAACAGTCACAATCAGGGTCAAGCAAATAAAAAGACTAAAATCAACGGGGAGAGAAAGAGAGAGACCTGGAAGAGAGAAGAGAGAGCACAACAATTGGCGGAACAAGCTTTGAAGTGATGGCTTCTTCGAGAAATTTCCAGGCCTGGGGAACATTATTGGACCAGCAAATGTGAGAGACGAGGAGGTGGGCGAGATCAACACTCGGTAGAGAGACTGCAGAGGAGTTTAGGAGCTTGCAGACATGGAGAGCCCACAAGAGAGGAGCCTCCCCCTTCAACTGTGAGCTCTTGGTAACATCAAGTATGCTTTCCCATACATCTTTTGGAGCACCCATCACAGTCCCTGGAGCATATGGTGCTTTGAGCTGGGAATTCTCTCTCCCTCCTCTCTCTCTCTCTCTCTCTCTCTCTCTCTCTCTCTCTCTCTCTCTCTCTAGAAATGGGGTGGTAATGGTGTTATCAAGGATTGTGATTATCAGATGAAGAAAATGAATGTAAAGCTCAACAATTCTAGGGTTTCCAATTGCTGGAAGCCGTCACCTGAATTTGTAGAGAGTGTGTGTGTGAGAATTCAGAGAAATTCTCTCTCTTTCTCTCTCTCTCTCTCTCTAAAAATGAAAGATGGTATGCAAGTGGGTTGCCGGGTGCTGGTTGATTATTTAAATGGAGAAAATTACGGTAATAGCCTCGTGAAATTTGTAAAAGGACAATGTCATCCGTGTCTTTTAGATTGCAATCTTTTGACTTTCTCACTCTTATCCAAAATCCTTCTCGCTCTCTCTCTCATTTGATTCCTTGTCAATTTTAAGGCCCGATTTTTCCCGCCACGAAGCTCCCTCTCTCTTTCCTTCTGCGCCTCTCTTCCTTCATTCTCTCTCTAAAACCTACAGGACCACTCTCTTACTTTTTTTTTTTTTTTCATTCTCTCTCTAAAACCTACCGGACCAACGGACCTGAACCCGGACCCAGTCAAAAAATTAAAAGCGTTGTCTTTAGTTAAATATATTTTATATATTGGGACCCGAAAATTGTTATTGGATCAACAGCCGGACCCGGATAGAGTTCAAGTCTAAGATTTGAACCCGGACGCCACCTGTTGGGTCCAAATTTTAGACCCATATGCAGACTTGGGTCTATCCCTTGGATCCCGGGTCAGGTTTGAGTCCATTGCCACCCCTACTTTTTTGTGGTTTAAACCATGGATTTGTAGGGTGGACCGCCCATTTATGGATTTTGATTTGGATAAGCCAATATGAATCGAGTCAATTGAAAATACAATGAAATAGAAAACCAAAAAATATAAATAAGTTAAAAAAAAAAAACTAAAAACTATGACTCATTTGCCAACAATGTAAACTTCGACTAGGCTTCTCGGTCATGGTCACATGGACAAAACCATTGCTAACCATTTTTTGTAAGGGTGCAGTTTGCCTACGGATGCATCCCTAGGTGTAGAGGTAAGGTGTACATTCAAATTTTATAATGGTATATAATTTTGATGTAAAATGTTTTTAGGATTATCTCAAAATCTATTTTTATATCTAATTGTAAAATTTAAAATTTAAAAAATGATTAAAATCACGTAAATCGATAAACATATGCACATATTGAAAATAGATGGTGTAGATAATATGTTGTAAAATGGACTATTTCTAAGACTTAAAATCTTTTTATTTTTCATAGTTATACATCTCGATGATCAATCAAAAAGTTTTTCAACATTAAAACTACCTTTTCCAATGGATTTTTGAAAAGCATCGGTAGTTCTACATTACAAAGGTAGCATCCTTATATAAACTTTTTCCTTTTGATAAAATGGGGTTTATAGATAATATTAGGGGTGGGTAAGGGATCAGGCTAGGGGTAGCTCTATCCTGAACCTATTATTTGAAGGGCTAGCTTGAGCTCGTTCTGGCTCATATCATGTCAAAGAAATTGTGGCCCACGCCCGGCCATAGTGTCGACAAATCCGAGCCGAGCCAAATATAATAAAAATAAACCAAAAATAATAATATGGAAAAAAGAGCCAGCCTAGGGTCGAGAGGGCCCAGCCTATAGGGGCACTCGTGACATCCTCGGTCAAGTGTGACCAATGCTCTAGTTTTTTAGGGCCAAGCCGAACTAGCCGACCGGCCCATTGCCCTCCTAATGCATATTGGCACAGCTATTGATGATTCCCCAATCTCAATTCTCGATTCGGATTAACAATTTTTTAGTCTCTGCCTTGCCGGGTTAATAGCTATTGATGATTCCCCAATCTCAATGCGTAATTCTCGATTTGGATTAGCAATTTTTATTCTCTGCCTTTACAGCTTAATACATATTAGCACAGCCATTGATGATTCCCCAATCTCAATATGTAATTCTTGATTCGCATTGGCAATTTTTAGACTCTGCCTTCACTTCGCAATTTATTAGGGAAGGAGGAAATTTCCAGCATTCCGAGAGAAGTTTGAACCAAAAAAAATGGCCATTTTAATCTATTAAAAAAATGGTATTTTATGTAAGGAAAATGGTTTGATGGGGCTGCAAGCAAAGCCTCACCTCCATAACTCATCAAAAATTATAATTCAAGTGTTGAAAAACCCTTAAATCGATCATCTCAGTTTGAACATTATGGTTGTACAAAATAAAATTAAGATTTCAAATTCTAAAAATAGTGTATATTTTTCGGTCTTTGCCTTCACTTCGTGATTTATTAAGGAAAGGGGAGATTTCAGGCATTGCAAAAGAAGTTTGGAAAAAAATAGGCGCTTTAATATATATATATATATATATATAAAGTATTTTATGTAAAAAAAATGGTTTGATTGGACAACAACCCTATCAAAATATGTAAAGCCTCACCTCATAAGTCATCAAAAATTACAATTCAAGTGTTGAAAAACCTTAAAATCAACCATCTCAGCTTGAACATTATGGTTGTTCAAAAAAATTAGGATTCGAGTTTTTAAAAATAATATATATTTTTAGTCTCTGCCTTCACTTCGCGATTTATTAGGGAATTGGGAGATTCTGACATTGCAAGATAAGTTTGAAGCAAAATGGGCATTTTAATCTATAAAAAAAATGGTATTTTCTGTAAGAAAAATGATTTGATAGGGATGCAACTTTATCAAAATAAGTACAACCTCACATCATAAATCATTTGCAATTCAAGTGTTGAAAAACCTTTAAATCGATTATCTCAACTTAAATATTATAGTTGTTCAAAAAATTAAGATTTCAAATTCTAAAAATAGTGTACATTGTGACCAAGATCAATACTATTTTTTGAATTTCTAATTTCATGGTCGGTATGAAAAGTTAATTTTAAAGCATTTAATTTCGATGTGAAAATTGTTTTTTCGAACGGGGATTTGAGGTGAAGCTATATTTTGTTTTCATAAAACCAAGGCCTCATAGAAACTAAATGGACGTGTGGTTGAGAGAGTTCGAAAAGGAAAGGGTATTTGGAGTAAAATTGACATTTTATAGAAAAAAAAAAAAAAGAGAGAGAGAGAGAGAGGGGGGAATAGAAACTAAATGGACATGTGGTTGAGAGAGTTCGAAAAGGAAAGGGTATTTGGAGTAAAATTGACATTTTATAGAAAAAAAAAAAAAAAGAAAGAGAGAGTGAGAGAGGGGGGATTTTGTAAAGAGAGAAAGTAGAGAGAGAGAGAGAGAGAAGGAATTTGTTTTGACTGGGCTTGTTGGAGAGTCGTTGTCTGCAACTTGTGGGCCCACTGGTCACAAAAGATGATGTTGTTGGGTAACACTTAGGAAAATGGGAGTAGGTAAACGAACAAGTGAACAACCATGATTTGACACGTTTTCAATCCCTATTTTCTCTTTCTAAATATAAGAATCCTAATTTTCTCTCTCTAAAAGTAAAAATCCCAATTCTTTGTCTCTAAAAGTGAAAATCCCAATTTTTTCTTTCTAAAAATAGGAATCCCAATTTTCTCTCTCTAAAAGTGGGAATCTCTCTCTACGTAATGACATGAAATCACCCTTTCCCATCTCAACATGAAGGCTAACTTAAGATTATTAACCCTCCTCTCTCTCTCTTTGAACATATCTTTCAGCCTTTCTCTCTCTACACTCGTTATGGTCTTTGAGTTTCTCTCTCTATTTAGCAAGCATGATATCGAAAACCTTCTCTTCGGAGGGGTTTTAGTGCCTAAGCTGATGCATTTGTTGAAATGCGGCTCCTCCTTAAATCTTTGTCCATGCTAGAGATGGATCTGAAGTCAGAAGTCGGTGATCTTGATCACAACGATCATCACTGAGAAAGGAAATTATTTTAAATTTTAAATAAGCTTATTTTAAAATCTTTTTTTTTTTTTTATAGGGTGCGGTTTCTGTAAGGTTGCAATCTTAAACAATCCAATTAAGGCGCATTTTAAAACTTTATCATAGCATGTAATTTTGTTGTAAAAAATTCTTAATATTATCTTGAAATTTATTTTTCATACCTAATTAAAAAATTTTAAATTTTAAAAATGGTTAAAATCACATAGATCTATAAATATATGAAAATCTTGAAAATGGATGGTCTAAATAATATGTTGCAAGATACACTATTTTCGGGACTCAAAAACTTTTTTTTTCATATTCATACATCTCGATGTCGAGATGATCAATGAGAGGGTTTTTTCAACGTGAAAACAACATTCCTGATAGATTTTTTAGGTGTGTCTGTGATTCTACGTAGCGGAACTTTTCCTTTCTTTAAAAAGCCTAGTTTTAAAACTCATGTCTCCCAATGAATTGACCTTTGGAAATTGCCAATCCGGATTGGCAAATCAAACCGATTCTCCAATGTGAGAAAATGTCAAAAAATACAAAAAAGTAAAAATGAAAATAAAAATGCAATTTGTGGGAACAAGGGAGCCAAATAAATTTCCACTCCGTATAAGCAACTCCATATCTGAATTGCCAGTTTTTTAAACACTTTTAAAACTTCAGCTGTTAAATTAATACATGAAAGGGAAAATATTATATAAGGGGATAACTTTATAAAATATTGAAGTAATCCAAACTATCCATTTTAGTTCGATGGTGTGAATTTGACTCTACCAAAAAAAAATGCTAAATTTTGATGTTGTATTTTTAAGACATGCTAAAACTACATTATCCAACAAAGCCGATGTGCACAACTCCACAATGTTACTTCTATAATTAAGGTTATCGCTTTATATAAACCTAATATTATCAAAATAACATCAATTTTTTTTAAAAAAAAGATAAAATACAATTATATCATTTCGTATTCAAATATTTTTCTTACTTAAACAATCATTAAAATTCTCTGCATGATCAGTATCTCTTGGTTCATCTCTCTCTTCCTCCAAAGTTTACGTGGCCTTTATGTTTGATCTCCATAGCAATGTCAATTTGATATCAATACTTTGCTTTTTCAACTTTAACCCAATTTAGTTCGTACTTTCACTTCTTTTTTTTTTTTTTTTTTTTAATCATATCGATATTAGATATGTGTCGACACTCAGTATTCAAACATCATACTTTGACTATAGTTGTCAAGGTCTACGTTGTAAAAAGTGAATGTGTAGCCCCGAGTCGAGAACCCATCTGCACTCTGAACCAATGGTTTAAAAACCGGATCGGTGACCCGGATCGGGTTTTTCAAAAATCGATCCGGATCGGCGAATCGGCGATCCGGATCGAAATCTGGTGAATCGGTCAGAATAAAGCTTCAAAAAAATCCGAAAAAAATTATTAAAATTCATTATAAATATTGGTTTTTAGGAATTCAATAAAAAATGAGGGTACTCCATTAAGAATTTTCATGTTTTTGAATGAATATGCGAATATTGATATGTTCTTTCCCTGCATGAACCGCCATTCAGCATTTAATTTACAGTATTTCGTGCTCATCCCTACACTGTTGTTGTTGGGACTCGATATGTGAATAATATGGCTGGGATAGGGTGGCCTCAGAATCATCATCTCTCTCGTTTTCTCTTTGAATAATATGGATTAAAAAAAAAAAAAAACAAATTTTCAAAAAAATCGATCATGGATTAAAAAAAAAATCACAAATTTTCAAAAAATTCTATCATGGATTACAAAAAAAAATTTGATCATGGATTAAACAAAAAAAATCACAAATTTTCAAAAAATTCAATCATGGATTACATAAAATTCGATCATGGATTACATAAAATTCGATCATGGATTACATAAAATTCGATCATGGATTACAAAAAAAAACAAACAAAAAAAACAAAAAATTCAATCGTGGATTACAAAAAAAGAAAAAAATAGTTCGATCATGGATTACAAAAAATTCAATCATGGATTACAAAAAACTCTATCATGGGTTACAAAAAAAGCAAAAAACAAAAAATTCAATCATGGATTAAAAAAAAACAAACAAACATTTCGATCATGGATTACAAAAAAAAAACAAACATTTCGATCATATATTACAAAACATTCGATCATGGATTACAAAAAATTCTATCATGGGTTACAAAAAAAAAAAAAAAAACAAAAAAATCGATCATGGATTACAAGAAAAGAAAACAAACATTTCGATCATGGATTACAAAAAATTCTATTATGGGTTACAAAAAACCAAAAAATTCGATCATGGATTACAAAAAAATCTATCATGGATTACCCAAAAAAAAAAAAAAAAAAAAAATTCCGTACGGAATCGCCGATTCACTGTTCGGACTCGCCGATTCCGTACAGTGAATCGGCGATTCACTGTACAGAATCGTCCGGTTCTCTCTAGAACCGGACGATTTCCGAGTTTTGGGGCGATCCGGTTCCTTTTTCACTATTTCCGAGTCGAACCGGGCGAGTCCGGTTCGACTCGGCGTTTTTTAAAACGCTGCTCTGAACCATGTAAGTAATATTTATTTGTTAAAGACATGGAAATATAACATTATAGAATAAGTGTGTTATTTATGGGGTATTTTCAAAAGGGAATGGGTCAGCTAACGGTCTAGATTTAATCTAGACTGATCTGATAGTTATAATCTCATTTTTTATTTTTATTTTATTTTTTTTTACAAATCAAAATTATTTGAAATTTTAGACGTTCATTCTTCTCATCAAGGCGCACCTAATAAAAATATAAAAAAATAATAATTCATAAAATACAAAGTGACCAAAATACCCTTAAAAAGTTTCGGAGGTATTTGGGTGAATTTATATTTTACGAATTATTTTTTAATATATTTTTATTGGATTTTTCTATTTTTAAATAATAAACGCTCAAAATTTAAAGTGATTTGGATTTGTATAAAAATAAATAAAAATTCAAATACGAAATGAGATTGTGACCATTGAATTGAATTCAGATTCAATCTGGGCCGTTGAATGATACTATAGTTGTCAGCCCGTGGGCTGACATGATCCTTTCCCTTTTCAAAATACATTTAAGGTATTGACTATTTAATAGTTCACTTATATGTCTTGTTTTAATTTCAAAATGGCTATCAAAATACACATGATTTAGAGTTGAAATAGTAGAAAACAGGTAGAACGTTAAATAGTTAAAAAATGATGAGTATTTTTATAGATTTCCTGTTAGTTAATATGAAAAATAGTAAAACATGGTCCTTGAGGTTCCAACTGCAGTCCAACTCATAACCCAGGGGGGTTAGCATGACCATTGCAGAAATCATAATGTCGGGCAAAAAATACTTGATATTTATCATACAAATTATTGTTCTATATCATAATAATATTTATACAGACATGTCATGCCGAATTGACTCATTTGAACAAATACTAGACACGCCTCGTGCATGATAGACACCGGTACTCATATTGGTGTCCATGTAACGTTAGGAATGAATTTTACTTGTTAAAGATGACAAGGCTTTAATGATGTTTCATTTTGTGATAGTCACATTATAAACTAAGACTTTTCTTCATTTAATTGTAAATAATCCTCCTCCCCCCATATTTTTCTTCATTTAATTGTAAATAATCCTCCCCCCATAAATTGACCCTAAAACAAACACATACACACCTACACCAGACATCTACGTGTACACCAAGTTCTTTAAGTTCAATGTTTTGAGACAAATCCGAAGTAATCAATCACTTATCTCAAAAATTTTGGGGGCATTTAATAAATTTTGTCCTTTTCTTTAGAGCATATTATTGCTCCCATAGGAGCATATTATACAGTTACTCCCTCGGGAAGAAGAATTAGGAATTTTTTTATCCAAAATTTTGGGAACCTAAAAATTTACTAGATAATTATGTTAAAAAAAATTAGTTTAAATTTTTTAACACTATATCTCACCCTTCAAAAATTAGACGGTTTCTATCAATTTTGAGGCATTATTTTTATAAACCCATAGAGAATTCCATTAAAAAAACTTCATTGAGTTTAGCTATACGGGTTGAGAAGGTTACATGCCCAAATTTTGGGGTCCTATTGGGTTTTACCCGAGGAAGTAAATGAACAAGATGCTCCCCAGGGAGCATGAAATCTTTTGCCTTTTTTTAAAATGAGAATACGAAATATTTGAGCCTTTCTTTGCACTCTGATTTTTTGGGACCAAAACTAAAATCACTTACCCACAAATTTATTGTCTTAAGGCAATTTTATAACGATGACTTGGGCTTTAATTTCATACTTGGGACTTGATGAGAATGAAACTCCAGTTTTACATTGTGACATCCACCTTCCTAACCACCCATGAATGGACAATATTCTCCTCTCTCATTTCCTCTCTCTACACAACTTGCAAACCCTGTATCTGAACTTGAAAATGGTCCCTGCAGTCACTCTCCCTCTTTAAATCAGACAATGACTCTCTCTCTCTCTTGAAAATGGTCCCTCCAGCCACTCCCCCCCATGAAGTTTCTATATGGAGTAGGTTTTATGAAAACAAAATAAAGTCTCACCTCAAATCCTCATCTGGAAAGCACACAATGAATAGATCTAAAATCAATGTCCAACACTGACTTTCAAATTTGAAACTAAAAAAATGGTTCAGATCTTGTAGATCTACAAAAACTTATTATTAAGGTGAAATGGACGGTCTCGATAAGTTGTTACAATATATTATCTTTTCAGAGCTTAAAATCCTAATTTTTTTCACTACCATAAAACCGAGATGATCGGTCAAAGGTTTTTCGGTGCTCGAATTGTAATTTTTGATATGTTATGAAATGAGGCTTTACTTATTTGGATAGGACGCAACCCTATGAAACCAAACAATTGACATACATGTTTGAAAGTTCTGTCTCTCAAAGTAGGGCTGGTGGACCAGGATCTCTAAAGTCCTTGCCATCAAACTCAATACCTTGCACGCTACGCAAGAGCCCACAAAACAAGATTTGGGAGTTTCAATATGCAAACACCAATCCCCCTTTGGAACATTAAAGGCCAGTTTCGATGAACCAAGGCAGCTGTGTTCTTCTTTATTATAAGGGTGTAGTTGGCATACGGATGCATCCGTAGCTGTAGAGGTAAGGTGCACCTTCAAATTTTATCATGGTATATAATTTTGTTGTAAAATGTTTTTAAGATTATTTCAAAATCTATTTTTATATCTCATTATAAAATTTTAAATTTAAAAAATAGTTAAAATCAAGTAGATCTATAAATATATGAAAATCTTGAAAATGGACAGTGTAGATAATATGTAGTAAAATGTACTATTTTTGAGACTTAAAATCTTTTTATTTTTCATGGTCATACATCTCCATGTCGAGATGATCAATCAAAGGGTTTTTTAACATTAAAATTACCTTTTCCGATGGATTTTTGAGATGCATCCGTAGTTTTACATTATAAGGTTGCATCCTTATATAAACATTTTCCTTATTTTATAAATCATGAAACAAAGGAAAAGCAGGTTGCTCTTAAATGGATTTTGTGGCATTTTTCCTAAAATTGGTTAAAAAACGGCACCGACCAAATTCGTTGCGAAGGAGTTCTATGGCTAGTATGTTACAAAAACAGTGAGTCACGTTTAGTGGTCCATCCAAACGCAACCGTAATGTGTGACCGTGACCAAAGCACGCCAAGCAATAAATAATCAATGGTACCAAACTACAAGGCTATTTTACGCCAAGAATCTTGATTGGTAGGTTTTGAAAGAAAACCCATGCTCATTCTGCTGTTCTTGTTGTCATTAGGTTATTATTAAGGGGAAAAAGGTTTATATAAGGTTGCAATTTTAAAATATAAAATTAAGGTGCACATAACATCAAAACCCTTTAATTGATCATCTCGAAATCAATGTATTAATATGTAAAAAAAAAAAAAAGATTTGGAATCTTAAAAATAATGTATCTTGCAACACATTATGTAGACCGTTCATTTTCAAGATTTTCAAGTATTTATAGATCTATTTGATTTGAAGCATTATTAAAATTTAAGATTTTATAATTAAAGATGAAAATAGATTATCATGCCATCCTAAGAACTTTTGACACCAAAATTATATTTATGAAAAAATTTGGAGGTGCATCTTAATTTGATTGTTTAAAGTTGCAATCTTATATAAACCACACCCTTATTTAGGAAAAAGTTTATATAAGCTATTAACATTATACTATAGTACCAAGGCACAACTCAAAAACTCATTGGAAAAAAATTATTCCGAAGCTGCTATTATTATTGTTACTATTATTTTGTTGATATCATCGTTGTTATTATTATTATTATTGCTGCTACTTTTATTATTAGGTTGTCATCATCATTATCATCATTATTATATTATAGTATTTTATTTTATTTTGTAATGTTATGTTTTAAAGGATCCCCACGTTATAAACCATATTCAATTAAACAGAGATGTGCAACATTATTTGAGGTTACCTAAGATCTTATTTAAAAGTGACACAAAGATCCCATGATTGTGGCCGCATAAATCAGGCGCTCCATTAGTAATCATCAAGATCAAACCAACCATTAAGCCAATGAAAATTTTGGTCCAGTCAAAATCAATCCAATAACTAGCCGAATAAGTTTGACTAATTTTTAGAAAAAAAAGAAAGAAATTCGATATGATAGTACAAAAAAAATAAAATTTTTTTTTTTTTTTTCAACGTTATTTAACCGGTCAAAACGGTTGATCTGACTGACCAAAACATGTCAAACCAATGGTTTAAAAAACGGATCGGTGACCCGGATCGGGCTTCCAAAAAACCGATCCGGATCGGCGAATCGGCGATCCAGATCAAGAATCGGGTGAATCGGTCAGAATAAAGCTTAAAAAAAATTCGAAAAAATTATTAAAATTCATTATAAATATTGTTTTTTAGGAATTCAATAAAAAATGAGGGTACTCCATTAAGAATTTTCATGTTTTTGAATGAATATGCGAATATTGATATGTTCTTTCCCTGCATGAACCGCCATTCAGCATTTAATTTACAGTATTTCGTGCTCATCCCTATACTGTTGCTGTTGGGACTCGATATGTGAATAATATGGCTGGGATAGGGTGGCCTCAGAATCATCATCTCTCTCATTTTCTCTTTGAATAATATGGATTAAAAAAAAAAAAACAAATTTTCAAAAAAATCGATCATGGATTAAAAAAAAAATCACAAATTTTCAAAAAATTCTATCATGGATTACAAAAAAAAATTCGATCATGGATTAAAAAAAAAAAATCACAAATTTTCAAAAAATTCAATCATGGATTACATAAAATTCGATCATGGATTCCATACAATTCGATCATGGATTACAAAAAAAAACAAACAAAAAAAAACAAAAAATTCAATCGTGGATTACAAAAAAAGAAAAAAACAGTTCGATCATGGATTACAAAAAATTCAATCATGGATTACAAAAAACTCTATCATGGGTTACAAAAAAAGCAAAAAACAAAAAATTCAATCATGGATTACAAAAAAAAAAACAAACATTTCGATCATGGATTACAAAAAAAAAACAAACATTTCGATCATGTATTACAAAACATTCGATCATGGATTACAAAAAATTCTATCATGGGTTACAAAAAAAAAAAAAAAAACAAAAAAATCGATCATGGATTACAAGAAAAGAAAACAAACATTTCATTCATGGATTACAAAAAATTCTATTATGGGTTACAAAAAACCAAAAAATTCGATCATGGATTACAAAAAAACAAAAACAATAAAATCATGGATTACAAAAAAATCGATCAAGTATTACAAAAAAATCTATCATGGATTACCAAAAAAAAATAAATAAATAAATAAAATAAAAATAAAAATAAAAAAATAAAAAATAAAAAATAAAAAATTCCGTACGGACTCGCCGATTCACTGTTCGGACTCGCCGATTCCGTACAGTGAATCGGCGATTCACTGTACAGAATCGTCCGGTTCTCTCTAGAACCGGACGATTTCCGATTTTTTAAGCGATCCGGTCCCCTTTTCACTATTTCCGAGTCGAATCGGGCGAGTCCGGTTCGACTCGACGTTTTTTAAAACGCTGTGTCAAACATTAATTTTTGAACGGTTTTCAACCAAAGCACCCCTTGGTGGTTTGACCGGTCACGGTCCAATCTTGATAATTATGGTACAAAGTACCGATCTTGATCAACAATTCGGATGGACTAAATCATCAAAATTAGTCAAAAAGCTATTATAATAATAGTATAGGGCGATTCTAGGAGGAAGGGACTCCGATTGCTCCTACCATTGATTTCAATCCAGTTCAGCAATTCTCAATCCAGATCACTAGATTTTAAAATCCTGGTCCAAACCTCATGGAACGTCTATCCTATTTTTAAAAATAACAATATCCATGAGCTTATTTGCGTCATATCTAGTTGATATTTGGATCAGGAGACTGATAAATTTCGTAAATCTCTAAGTCCCCCTAAAAAATTGTTTCCTTAAGTTGTGTATGAAACCATCTACTAGGGACCACCTAAGTGGCATAAAAAAAATTCCAAGATCTATCAATACAAAAAACTACTAAGACATATGAGCAATTTTCATCATTTTTATCCATTTTCAAGTTGATAATTGTCGCATACAAGGCCACATTACCTAGACGCCAAGAGTAGTTTATCAAATACATGTCTAAATGTCCAGCACTTCAGCCTAGAATTTATATTTATTGCACTCAATATGTGGTTATCATCCCAATTATCAAGCACGGACGGAACAAGTGGTATGATTAGTTGGACCGCTGCCTAATGCCTTAGCCGGTTTAGTCCATAGTAATAACCGATTTTAGTAAAAAGTTTGTTGAAACTAGTGTTTAGCTAGTTTTGATCGATCTAGCAGGTTGGTTTTTACAAGTTCGACCGGCCAAACAAAGTTGGGCAACACCGTTTTTAATATATTACGTACTTTTAAAATGTTATATTTGTATTTTTTTTACATATTAGAATTCAATCAAACATGTTCAATTGGCAGTCAAACCGGTTTTGATTAGACCAATCCCCTCATTAGTTAGATGACCAATTATTATCCGCCAACATTGGTTAGCATAGCAGTAGATCACATGGTTTTCAGCACACTTTGGATTCAAATCCCAGTCTTGAGCTCTGCTACTTTTTAAATTCCCCTCATTTCCGAAGTGTCCCAGTCGAAGTGTCATGATGCAGCGACTAAAATGGAGTGTCCGGGTCATAACAATCCAAGGTTCAAATCCTTGGTTAATTTTTGTGCCAGACAAGGGCTTTCCATGTAATCAAAATCACCTTTCTGCTCACCCTTGCTAATTCAACACCTGAATTGCAAAGGTCGCTTTAAAACCAACCAAAAAATAATGATCAACTCACTGAGTTTCCTCCGAACTCTGCAAAAGAAGATCAAGTTCAGGCACATAACCCTCAACTTTCAACTGTTTCGTGATACCTCGCAACAAATCATATATCTCTTCCGACTGTGGGTGCTTCGAATCCTCCACGACAAACCTATGCACAATGCCACAAATCTCAACCCAACTACATCCAGCCGGCTTCCTCAATCTCTTATCCTTTATAAGCCTCCTCACTCTGGCAACCTCATCCCACATACCAGCACTTGCATATACATTTGATAACAAGATGCAGCTTCCCAAATGTGGGGTTTCTGATAACATAAGAATTTGGCCAATTTCGCTGGCAAATTTGACGTTGCAATGAGTTCTGCATGAACTTAGTAGAGCAGCCCATATAGCCGGGTCAGGTTTAAATGGCATGTCTCGAACAAGCATAAAGGCCTCATCTAGAAAGCCAGCTCGACCTAAAAGATCAACCATGCAAGCATAGTGCTCGGCATTGGGGCTTAAGTTGTACTGGGAAACCATCTCCTGAAAGATATATCGACCCTCATCTACCAAGCCTGAGTGGCTACACCCAGATAACGCCCCGAGAAATGTAACATCATTAGGCCTCACACCAGCTTTCCTCATATTCGTAAACACCACGAGTGCCTCTTTGCCGAGTCCATTCATTGACAGCCCCACGATCATTGCATTCCACGAGACCACATCTCTTTTTGGCATCTTAAAAAAGACCAAACAAGCGCTTTCTATAGACCCACATTTTGCATACATATCGATCAGTGCAGTGCTAAGAATAACATTTGTCTCTAATCCATTTTCGCAGACGTAATTGTGTATTTCTCTTCCAAGCTCAAGAGCCCCTAAGTTGGCGCATGAGGACAGCACTCCCACTAGCGTGACCTCGTTAGGCTCCACATCCTCGCCCCCCATCTCCCGAAACAAGGAGATCGCTTCGTTAGGCAAACCACATTGGCTATATCCTGTGACCATAGCATTCCAAGATACTAAGTTCCTAAAAGGCATCTCATCAAAGACTTTACGAGCCTTTATGATATCTCCGCATTTCGCAAACATATCGATTAGACTAGTGTTCAATACGATGCTCGAAGCCACCTTGTTAATGTCAATTACACAAGAGACCCACCTCCCCGCCTCCAAATCACATAAACTAGAGCATGCAGAAAGAAGACTCACCATGGTGGCAGTGTTGGGATCTGGCCCCTCAACCGATAAAATCATCCTTTTAAAGGTTTCAAGAGCTTCTTTTATGTTTCCAGCCCGACAATAGCCACCAATCAGAGAAGTCCAAGAAATAACATTCCTCTCAGGCATTTCACTGAACAAGTGGGAGGCACACGACAAATCTCCCATCTTCGCATACCCATGAATCATCGAATTGTACGAGACCTGGTCTTTCACAGGCATTTCCTCAAAAACTCGATGAGCATCAACAATGCAATCGCACTTTGAGTACATGTCAACCAGCGCATTCCCGGTGAAAATATCGGAAACTAAGCCAAGCTTCGCAACTTGGGTGTGGACTTGTTGGCCAAGGATGGCAGCCGGGATTCGAGAGCACGCATTCAGGAGGGGAGGGAAGGTGAAATTGGTGGGTTTTACATCATTCTTTAGCATTTGAATGAAGAGAGAGAAAGCATATGGAAGAGGACCATGGGTGGCATAGCTTTTGATCATGAGTGTCCATGAATAATCGTTGTTTTGAGGGATTAGATCGAAGACGATGCTGGAATAGTCTGTACAGTTGAATTGGATGAGTTTTGTAAGGAAGAAATTGTTGAGAGGGATAGAGTGGATGAGGAATTGGGTGTGAATTTGGTGTATTTGTCTGAGAGAAGTGGAGCTTCTTAAAAGACTGAATAAGTAAGGTGGTGTGGCAGCGGTCATTCTAAGACATCCTGCTTTCAAAAACTCTAGAGAGAGAGCGCTTTAACGCTCAAAACCTAGAGAGAGAGAGAGAGAGAGAGAGAGGCACTTCCTCGTCTGGTAGGGGTGGCAACCGAACCGGTCGGGTCGGGCTCAGGTACTCGTATGGAAGCCAAACCCAAATCCAACCTAAAAAATTAAAGTACCTAAATATTTAAATAGAAAGTCATCATGCAACACGTCTACGACGATACAAATGAATAATATTTTCGCCCAAAAGCTCGACGCCGTCCGATTATTTTAGACGGCGTATATAAATTGCATTCAAATAATGTGGAAAACTGTAACGATTTTACAAGAGCCATTGCGCTTTTTCAAACTAATGGCTTTGTGAAGGGAAACGCTATTCATTTTCGTCGATAGGGTTTTTAATACTTTTTCATTTAGATATATTTTATGTATTGAAACTTAAAAAATACTACCACACCTTGATCAAAACCGTGGGTTCCAATTTTTGGACCCATACTCATAGCTCTATACCTCGGATCTCGGGTCAGGTCCAAGTCCATTACCACCGTTCTCGCACGAGTCACGTTTGATATTGAAAAACTCAAAATAAAATTTGTAAAAAATAACAAAAATACCCCTCGTGGTGTGATGTTTAAATATAGGGAAATGATCAATCAAATCGATAAAAAACACTTCAAATGTTATATCGGCAATTTTACCGATTACTGCTCAAAAATCTTTTTGTAGGTCTACAAGATTTTTGTTTAAAAAAAGTCTAATGGATGCCATTTCTGGAAAGGCCTGGTTTTTTTTGTTTTTGTTTTTTTTTTAAAAAAAAAAAAGAAGTAAAGCTTCACCTCAAAACTCAATCTAGAGAACACTCCCTATCCCTATGATAGCTTTCAAATTTTTATTTCACCATCAATTATGAAATTTGTACCTCAAAAAATAATACAGATCTCGCATATCTATGAACAATTGAAAATAGATTATTTGAATGATACATTACAATACATACTATTTTTAGGTTTTGAAAATTCTTTTTTTACATCTATAGTAGTCAAGGTCAAGAACATCAATTTGAAAGTTTTACAACACCAAAACTGCAATTTTACAAGAGATTTGAGATGCAGCTTTATGATTTCTCATGAGGCCGAGGATTCTTTTAACCTTTTCCAAATTTAAATTCCCCTTCTTGTTCCAATTCAAATTCAACAAATACAAGAAAAATGGTTGAGGCAAGGCTTTAAGGGAAAAAATAAAGGCTCGCGTCCAAACTCATCAAAAATTATAGTTTCGTCGACATGGGGAAACCTTCAAATCGATCATCTCAACCTTGATTATTGTAGTTGTGAAAAAATTAGAATTTTAAACCCTAAAAATAATGTACATTGTAATATATTATCCAGACCTTTTATTTTATAGTGTTCATGAATCCATAAAATCTGTACCATTTTTTTAGCTACAAATTTCATAATCGGTGGAAAAATATTTCATAAGGTATTCCCGTGCCCAAAATATTTCCCAACTAGTGAGGCTCTACTTTTTATGCCATTATAGAACTGCAACCAAAATATACTTCCATTAAAAATCTTATTCCAAATTTAGAACCTAGATTAAGCATAGGCGTAATAGACATATGGCTCATTGAAGTGACCTTGGCCAATAGACATAAATACCCTTGGTTGTTCCTTATTCCAAACCCGAATCATACCTTTTTAATGATTTTCCTTATTCCAAACCTAAAACAAACCTCTTTTAGTGAAAATCATGATCTTTGAGTTTAGAACTCATCCAAGCGAGGGTATCGACGTCCTTTGGCTTGAGTGATCAAATTATCAAAAGAGTGCGGTTTGTATAAGGCCGAGGCGCTAAACAATCCAAGTAGGGCGCACCTTCAAATGGTGCCGAAATATGTTGTTTTAATACAAAAATCTTTATGATGGCTTGAAATTTTATTTTCATCTCTAATTATAAAATTGAAGTTAAAAAATAGTATAGACCGAGTAGATCTATGAACACTTGAAAATCTTGATAATTGACAATCAAGATAATACATTTCAAGATGTACTATTTTCAAGACTTGAAATCTATTTTTTCTCATGTCCATACATCTTGAGGTTAAGATGATCGAATCAAGGATTTTTCATCATCAAAATAGCATTAACTAATGAATTTTAAAGGCAAAAAAGTAAACAAACAAATGCAAGCAAAGAGATGATCGAGTCAAGGGTTTTTCATCATCAAAATAACATTAACTACTGAATTTTAGAAGGTAAAAAAGCAAACAAACAAATGCAAACAAAAAAACAGATGCGCAAAAGCACTTCTTTTACACTAGGCTAGCTATTGCTTCTTGCAAGAAAACGGATGCGTGGTAACACAATGGCTTTCGCACTAAGCAAACCATTGCTTGTTGCAAAAAAACGAATACATGCTAATACAACAGCTTTTGCACCTTAATTTGATTGTTTAGGGCCTCACCCTTAAATAAAATTGTAATTCTGTTGTTGTTGACTTTTTTAGCACATCCTTTTCTTTACTTTTTTTTTAGTTTTTTATCGGGTAGGTATATAAACATCTCACAAGGCTGGCCCTATTCAGCTCGGTCTGTCCCTTTTTTCCTTGGATTGTGTTTGGCCCAGTCCATGTAAGGCTAGGCCAAGCTTGTGTCTGCCCTATAGGGACCAAGCGGGCCTAGGACTAAAGCTGGTTAGGCCTGTTGCCAGCCCTATTCCTAGCCACCATATATTTCAAGATCCTAAAAATGGTATGGTCTCTCTATTAGGGTGTGGAGGGGTAAGAATCAAATCCATTTGAACCAACTAGCGTCAAGGTTTGGACTTGTAGGGCCTAGGTCCACTTGACCTAGACAAGATTTGGTTTGGGTCCTTGTCCAGCCCTCACTTAACCAGGCCAGGTCAGGTGTGGTTCAAGGATGACCCAATCTAGAGCATACGTGTGCATTTCTATGGTTTCTTGTGGGTGTCGACATAATAAGAACACAACATATTTAAAAAACCTAGATAGTTCTTTTTAACATTTCTCTTAAAGATCTTCCAAAAAAAAGTACTTAATATCACTTAAAAAATCCCACCAGCCCCTTTTTTTTAAAAAGTCTACCAAAATATCATATCGGAAAGACCAAAGTTAGGATTGGCTTTTGTGACATTTGTACTCATGTTAGATGGCGCACGCGTATCCATGTGTTTGACCAAAATTGTTCCAAGTCCACCATGGACCTTGTTGAGTAGGGGTCAACCGGATCTGAACCCAACTTGTTCACACCCTTGGGTATGGGGTCGCAAAATCCTTTCAAGGATGTTACTAGTGTTGCTTATCACTCAACTAGTACCCACTAAAAAAAACAGGCCAATAACTACAAGAAAAGCTTGTATAAGGTTGCAATCCTCCATATATATATATATATATATATATATATATATATATATATATATATATATATATATATATATATATATATAAAAGGTACACTTCCAAAATCCAATAAAAAGTGTTCCAAAGATAAAAAGTCTTTCAATTGATCATTTCGACATCGAGATATATGGATATAAAATAAAACAAAAATTTTAGATCATAAAAATAGTGCATCTTTTAAAAAGTTATCTTGAACTATCTATTTTCAACATTTTTAAGTATTTATAAATCTGCTTGGTCTGCACTATTTTTGGAATCTAAAATTTCATAAATAGGGTTGCACATGGATTTTCAAGGCATCATTAGATTTCTGACATAAGAACTATATCTTCTGGCAAAATTTAAGTGTCCCTTACTTGTATAGTATAAAGTGAACACCTTATGCAAACCTCACCTTAATCCTAAACTGAAAATGGAAAATGATAGGAATCCCTCACCTTTCCCTCCACCAAAAACAAAAAACAAGCAAAGGAAGAGGTTGGAAAGAGCAAAGTAAAATTATGAGAAATAAGACCACACAACAATACGTTTCATCATTAGACCACTTAGTAAACATGGACTGGGACAATTGTAACTGCAGTTCACAACACTAAATATACTGAACTTTAATGGAAGAGTATCGACTTTTCCTCAGTTGGAACTGAGTTTCTAGCTGTAACCAAGGACCGCAAAACTATGGACAAACCAAAAAAGAATGGGATCTATACATTTTGAACATTTTCTATCTACAAACGCTAGATCTTGCTTCTGAAAAACATAAAACGAAAGGCATATTTGACAAGTCCTTCTATGGGTGAGACTAACTCATATGGAGTGAAGATAAAACCCCAAAAGGTAAATGCAATTACTCTGATACCTTGCGGACTGCGTCCAAGCACCAGCAATAGTAATCTGTTCTCGAAATATCAAGCAATTCATCAGATGTCATGCTTTCCAACTCCTTCTGAGTAAAACCTAAAAAAGGATTGTATGTTGTGCACTCCTCGGCTTTGTGAGGTTGAGAGCGCATTCTTTTATAAAGTCTCATCACAGCCACACAGTCCTCATATGGGTCATGCACACCAGATTGAATCTCGTAACTGTAAACACAATCCAATCCTTAAATACTCTCTCTCTCTCTCTCTCTCTCTCTCTCTCCCACACACATGCACACACGTACACACACAGATATGCATCCATTAACAGGGACTACAGATATTTGCATGAAGGGAATAAGAGATACATACCCTAGATAAGTTTTTGTGAGGTACTTCAGCGAGTGGCTGCTCTTATTTGTCTTCATGAAGGGCAGGTATTCAGCAGAGTCCCTAACCAAAGTCATAAATTGCAAAATAGTAAATCAGAATTTTGCCTTTTTCTTATGGCAATAAGAATCAGCTATTTTGACAGAGCTTAAAATAGAAGGAAGATAGACAACGTGGGTGATGATCAAATCTGCCAACTCATGAGATCATACCTGCGCAAGTGTGAAGGGTAATCCATGTCAAGAGACACGATGTCATAATGTAAACTATGGCCAACAAGGACCCTCGCTTTCCCACCATCCAGCCAAACTCTCCCACTGGACTCCCCATTGAACAATATTTCCTCAATCTCATGTCTTAATTGATTCACGGGCATTGCATCCTTCAAATGTTCTTCCTTTATGCCAGTGATTTCAAATCTAAAATAGATACATTTTCAAAATGCAACATTGTGGTATAAGAAACAATCCAGATCTATCGTGCACAAATTATCACAATTGAACAGAGTGCACAACAGTGTCATCAAGCTAGACCGGACCTGCTGGTTGGACTGCAAACCAATGCCTTAGCTGGTATAGCTCAAAACAAAAACCAACTATAGTAAAAAACCAATCAGAACAACATTTGACCAAGTTTGGCCAGTCAAAGCAGCCAATTTTAACAATTTAAACCGGCTAAACAAGATTGGGCAACTCTTCCGTACATCTTCCATTCTTACTTTTTCTACAGGGTTTGTTAGGCTACACCACATGTGGTGTAGACCCTTAAAATGCTCAACATTTTTAGACATTTAGATACCATTATCCTATAGTATAGTAATTTTTTGTTTAAAGGTATTTTAAGTAATTAGTCAACAATAAACTAAAAATTTCTAATAGAAACAAAAGCATTTATTAACAATAGTGGATAATGGCATCACCGATATGATGTCTGACATCACCCACAAGATGCATGAATTGTTTTTAACTACTAATAGAATGCCATTATTTTCTTATAAAAATATCCATTCCACCCTTCTAAATAACCAAAAATGCCCCTACTTGAAAAATTTTGTATTACAATTCAAAGGTATTTTAGTGTCCAAAATGTTGAGCACTTTAAGGGTATACACCACCAAGTGGTGTAGCCTAACAAAACACTTTTCTATATCTTTTAAAAATCTAGTCCAACTGATTCAATTGGCAGTCCAATCGATTTGACTTGACCAAATAACGTCATTGATGCAATAGAAACAAGTGACAGTATAAAGATTTAAGAGCATGCTATTTGGGAGAACAGTGACGGTGGTTATGATATCAAATTTGGGGAAGGATATATATATATATATATATATATATATATATATATATATATATATATATATATATATATATCCTTTTTAAAAAAAATTATATATATAATTCAACGATAAATAAATACAAATATACATATAATTCGAAGATAAACCTTGATTTCATTTGGCCACTGCCCTTCTGTTATTGTGCTAAAGGAAAGTATAATATTGGACATGGTGAAAAAATGAATTTAGCAACCAGAAGCGATCCTTGACTCTACTCACCATTAGCATTTATGTTACTTCTGCTTCCCCATTTGGCCCCCACAATGTGTTGCGAAAAACAAAAACACATCCTTGGAGCTATAAAAAAAAAATCTTCAAAGGTTATTTTCAAGCACCATGGGACCTCACTGTCCTTATTGGCCCACTTGATAACATGAGGCCATCACCCTTAATAGAGTTGCAGCATCTGATTTGAAATAGTTTTCCCTTTTTCCATGAATATAACCTGGATTGCATGGATAATGATTTTCAAAGGAAAATACCCCACACCTTACGCAAGCCTAAACTAAGATTTTCTAACTCAGGCATGCAAGCAGCATAATCACATCATACAAATCATATAGATGCAGCAAACAAATTATTCTCTACAGACTAACAAAGGACAAAAGATGCTCAACCTGTAATCTGTGACGGGAATTGGAGGTTTGACATAAGAATGGAAGATCATATTCTCATCTTCATCAATGAGGCAAACCCTGGCACAAAGATTAAGCGAACCATCATCTCCACCCCCAACCATTTCACAGTCAATGGCAACTGCTTCACGGCCTCGGATTTCACAGGTTACAGAGTATAAGCCAAAATATGCCTTGTCTCTAATGGGCTTGTTTGAGAGAGACACTCGAGGAATAAGACCCTGAAATGGACCACATTTCTTCAATCAACAGCACAGAAAACCTTCTTTTTTTATAAACAATGGCCTTACAATGATGAAAATTTATAACCTTTCGTCTTTCAATATCAACTTATCTAAGTTTGTACTTAAATAAAAGAGCACAATCTAAGTTTGTAGTTATTTAAATTAAACACAGGGGAGGTAAACTATACAGCAAATAGCAATGGAGTTCCATTGGGGTGGTGATTGTCCAATGCAATGATGGAAATGTATGTAGAGGAATAGTATTACTCCAAAGGTAACTCCTACTGTCTCTCCACAACTGTACAGCATTTCGTTGGACGCTCATTAACCTAATGGTCATTTGCTACACTCATTGAACCAGTAAACTTTCATTACCATCAAGTCCAACATGTTGGGTGATATATGGGTAACAATACATTGGTGATTTTTCTGATATAAGAGCATTATCTATGAATCTCGCCTTCTACGTCCAAATTTTAGCACTCAATACATCCAGAACAGGCCAGGGTCAAAATCCAGGTTTTATGAATTCACGTGATTTTAGACATTGCGTAAACATATTGGAAGCTTCACAAAGTAACATACATGAGGATTTGCAGGTAACATTTGACAAGTTTCCAAATGCTTGCTACGAGCATCAGAACTGCTGAGAATACTCAAGCATAGATGGCAACCACGATCCAGGAAGACCAATGCACAGCCAGACTTCCGAAGAGGGCCTTGACAAAATCAAAGAAATATAATATTCTAAGGAACCAACAGAAAAACCATAAGAGAAACAGTTTTTGGAACCAAAAATTGCTAGCATTATGATACTTGTACTTAACAAACATGCCTTACCTAAGAGATGTTCTCTCAGTGACTCGAATGTTTTGCAATGTTTTTTGCAGACACCACACATAGGTTCATGAACTGAATGGTAAGAGTCCTTCATATGTGCAACTAGATGCTCATGCTTATTATACAGTTTAAAGCATGCTGAACATTTGTGCCTGTCAACAAGCATTATACAAATTATGTTTTGACCAAGAAAACTATAACAAATTTGCACCAGATAATTGAGAAAAAATAACAACTCCATAATTATGACATAAAAAAGCTATCAGGATAAATGTTGTCCACTCTAAGCAATTGATATTTCAGGTACTTTTTAAAATTCTGATAGTCCAGTGGGAAAAAGGTAAAGAGCCAAACAACTCAATACAATCGAACCCATTGTTTCTGTCAATAATTACCCCCACGGCAAAAGATAGAGAATGAATAGTGAAATGAGAGGCATACATAACACAAAACCGCATAAGAGCAATCCAGATCTAATGCTCCCTTCTAAGGACATACTCCATGAATTTCTAACTTGTTCGTCCTGATATGGTGTTTCTCTTACAAAGTCACCTATTTGAATATGTTTGTAGCTGCTTATAAATTACATATCCCATGACTGATTCATTGGCCCAAACTTTCTTGTGCAAAAAATGAAAACAAGAGTCATTAGGTTTTTTGTGTCAGGGCATGGATATCACCCTATTATTAACAAGTATGAATATTAATAGATCAACTCTTTCTGTATTTGTGTCAGACTTGCCAAACACCTTGCTTTTCTAAAACAAATCCCTGTTTCCAAGATATCAATATTTCAAATACCAACATTATGTTTTTATTTTTAGAAAAAGAATACTTGAGATATTCAAAAACTGATATCCTTTGCTAGTTTTATTTTAAAAAAACTACTTGATAACAACATTTGTAACTCATGACATAAACTATCAGTATTTTAAGGAACCGATGTTTTGAGAAAGTCTAAAATAGAAATAACTCTTTAGTGGATGGTAAAATTAGAGATTGCCCCAAACTAAGAGTGAAGGGTTAAAACGATCATCTCCTACAAATTATGATGTCAATACCAAAACTAAAAGTGATGTGTTAAAACCATCATCTCCTAGATCAAAGAATCATGTGTTAAAATCATCAACCTATAAATTATGACGTGGAGACCAAAGCTAGAATTCAGTGTTCAATCTATCATCTTCTAAGGTGATATGACAAAAAGCCTTTGTTAGTTTTTTTACTTTCACTTACCCAAAAAAAAAAGTTTTTTTTTTATTTTCACCGGTGGGTTAGAGCAAGAGACATGATGGTTCTACAGTCAACACCATAACCAATTAAGGTCATTCATGTATCCCAAGAGAATTTAGTTTTGTTCTACACAAGGTTCGAAAAACGCCAATCTGATCCGGATTCAGCTTCCGGATTGAGTATTGGTGAATCCATCCCAAATCTGCTTAAAAAATGGGATCCGGCTGTATTGACATAGGGAATCGGTATGATGATGTCATATATATGACACGTCACTGGATTATGAAGTCATGAACTGGCTCTTATGTCAGCGACTCGTTACAACACCAATTATGACGTGATAGACTGACACATCACCAGTACATTATAACGTCTTAGACTGACATTCACCAATACAGTCTACGGCTTTCTAAATTATAAAAATTTCCTCCATAGGTGATCCCACATTGCTTTTGAAAGTTTGACTCGAGGGCTCATTATTACATGCCCACTTTCCCAAACCTCTAGTCGAGTGAGACACTTGTGATATGCTCCATGAAACTTTATAGCATCTTACCAAAAGGCCCAAAACCAATGGGTTCGATGTGGGATAAATGCCCACCCCCTCCCATTAAATAAAGCCTTGCCCGCCAAAATATAACGCCTCCGCCCACGGTCTCTCTCTCTCTCCCCTGGCATCAATCTTATATTGTAATTAATAATTATACTAATTATATTGATAATTAAATCTTATATTTTGCTTATTAATTTATTTACATTATAAATTATATAATATATTATTTTTGTCATAGTTGTAAATTAGATTTTTAAATTAGATGATATTATAAGACAAATTTCAAATTTATTCTTATGTTGTATAGTAAAATGATTATAAACTATAAACCCAAATTAAATTTGAGTATAAATCCAAATTAAATTTCAAATTTATTCTTATTTACATAGTAAAATGACTATAAAATATAAACCCAATTTCAATGTTTTCAAATTTATTATTATTTGTATAGTAAAATGATTATAAAATATAAACTAATAATTCCAATTTCAATGTATAATATTATAGTTAGTTAGGTTGTGATAATTTTGGACAAGTAAAGAGAATTTAATAAAGACAATTTCTTGATTTAATACTAATTTCAATTTATATGGAAAATTATTTTTTAAATATTATAATATGGAAGTGTTTCCTGATAGTTTTGAATCCTTTGATGCAATATTATAATATTATATTATAACCAATAATTATATAGACATCTAGCCAAGAAAACGTCATCTTAGTATTCACCTATTTTTACAAAGTAACGGAAGTACATAATGCACATAATTTCCTTTAGAAACTAAAAGAACACTATTTTTAAAGATTTATAGTGATTTCTTGAAAAAACTTTGGGACAAAATTTACCGATTCGACCGATTCTCCACCAATCCGACATGCCAATCCACCGATCCAACATGGGTTTTGGGGTGGACAATCCGAGCAACCGGTGTTTTTTTTAAACCTTGGTTATGCATAAGTGTTGGATCGACAACAAGAGGACTAGCTTCTGTATCATCACAGTACAACAGAAAAGAGCAAGCAATAAATATTCAGGTCTCTCCAAAAATAGTTTTATTTAACTATTTCATCAGCCCTGGACACCAGAGCCATACATTTATTATGTTTGCTGCCCTGGACACCAGAGCTTGTTCTAAAATCAAAGTAATGGTATTCATGACAGTCTTCTGATTCGTACACACCAAGTTACTACAATAAAACCCCTAAAGATCTGATACACGGGTCGAAACATCCGCCATGTATGGGAAATTACCAATATGTAATGATAAATTTCAGAGGCCGGACAGTTGTATAAATCATGTCATCATCTACTCTCAATTTCAACTTTAAGGAGCCCATGCATCTTTAGGTAGGATGGGGGCTGGGGGCATCGTGCAATATTTTTTCAACAATGAGAACGGTAAAAATGAAAGAATTTCTTAGGGCACCAACAGGTAAGAGAATTCCTACTCTTGGACAAGCCAGTAACTAAAAATGAGATACCTTATGGAGGGAGAATAACATTTCCGTCTTGGTGTATACATGCACCAGAGAGCCTATAATAGAAGCACTATAAAATGACAGCCTCTCTCCAGGAATGATTCTTTGTGCTCTCCAAACCAAAAGACTACTTCTGAACTGCCCAGGCTTCCAAAGTCTACAGCACTACTGGTAGTTCTGAACTTCTGATAACTAAGCATGGGATTCTTGTGAATGTAACAGATCGTTGTACCATTGGAGAATGTGTGTATTTACAATTGATATTCACAAGATTACAAACATCGAGTATTTTAAATTCAAGCAAAGAATACATGAAATAGATGCATGTAACGCATCATCCCTGCTAATTAACTCTAAACGTTTAATCTTTCTCAGTTGGAGAAATTGTTGTTGCACTTCAAACAGTTTAGTTTCATCAAAGACCAAAGCTGCACATCCCTTAACATCCCCGTTATCACTAATTAGAAAGAAGGAAGCAATCAAAAGGAAAAAGCAACCCGAGGTGAGACTACAATGCAAGGGTCTTCTTCTATTTTTTTATTTGTTCCAATTAAATTACAAGTGAACACACACTTAAACTAATGCATAGGCAATATACATATACAATACAACGAGAATATCTAATCATCTGAGAAATAATAAAAATACAGTGCATCAAATTTTTGAAAAGAAAATGGGAAAAAAAGTAAAAAATCCCAGGAAAACAACTTCTTGCTTGACATCGTAACAACTGGAATTCTGAAAAAACCTTCAAATTCTCATTCAACGCACCAAAAATAACTGGAACGAAAGAAACCCAAAAAACAAATATGTTTAGTTTCCAAAAGTAATTTTTACTTTTTTAAATCAAATAATTTTACTATTAAAATCAAATGATATTGAAAATTTCATTCAATCCTTTAGTTGCTCCCGAATACAAACTTTGAAGAACAAGTTTATTTGAAAACACCCAACCACCTCCAAAGCTTTACCCACCTCCCTTGCAGTTAAAGAGTAAATATTCCCAATAATGTTTCAATAGAATAGTAATTTCCAAACTGATCCGCACATTTATAATGGTGCTAACAATGCTCTATTTGTACAATGACTGGCATATATAGACAAGAAGAAACTTCATGCATTTAAATTATTTCAAATTTTCAACACATCCACCATAAGAACTCATATTCCCCAAAACTAATGGAAAGAGGATAAAACAAAATACCAAAGCCAGATAAACCATATGAGGATGCCCAATATTTCATACAAAAAGCATGAACTTAACCCTCGCTGATGAGAAAAATAAAAAAATAGATCGCATTCTCTTTTGAGCAGTGATTCAGCTGAAGTAAATTCATCAGCGATAATCTCCCAGTCTGTATAAAGAAAAAGCATGAAAACCCAATTTCACAATAAGAAATGGAATGAATAACAAAAAACATTCACAGGGCTCGAAAAATTCCTATGAGATTTAAAGTAACATCTCAAATCAACCGAGATACCCTGCATTACTTACAAAACACAACTCCTGGACACATTCATCGACATGCAATCCAAGCATCAAACCCTTACACCACAAAAACCATCAAATCGACATTCGATAACAAAAACAACTCCAAATCAACTTAAAAGAAACTCACAGATCATCAGTCATCAACAAAAACAACATAGAATCAACTTAAACAGAAGCACAGAAATTTCCACGATACTAAGCTCGATTTCAATCAAAATCCGCCAATGGAAACATGAATGGATACTGAAACACTGCCAAACGCTCAAAAAACCCTCAACGTGTAACAATATATGAAAAAATGACTGATTAATGGAGAACAATACCTTAGGGTTTGTGGAATGTCTGGTCGGGAAGCCATTTTTTCCGAGCAAAAGTGCTTTTCTTTTTCCGTTGAGGGTTTTAGGAAGTTATTTATATACCATAGATCTCAACGTGGCGGGAAAAATCAGCGATGAAAAAAGTTATTTAGGGTTGGGCCCAAATTGGTAATTTTATTTTCAACTTTTATGGATAAAATTTCAAATCACGAAATCACCTCGAAATTTTAAGTGGTTAACTAGTTGATTAAATGCATGGTAATTAAACTTAAATGTTTTTCTATGTACTTAAAAATGTATAGAACTAGAGTCAACAACCCCTCAAAATATAAAAATCAAAGTTACAATGATTTGTAATTGATGTATCTTTTAATGATATTTACATATACAGTCTAACTTAATAGTCTAACTTAATGAGCAAGTACTTTTTAAAAAAGAATTGTGCAGTTTGTATAGAGTCGAGGCTCTAAACAATCAAATTAGAGCCCACCTTCAAATAGTATCGAGAAATATGATTTCAATACTGGAAGTTTTGTGATAGCCTTAAATTATATTTTCATCTTAAATTATAAAATCCAAAGCTTAAAAAATAGTGTAGATCTAAAAATTTGAATCTTAAAATTTGACAGTCACAAAATGCGGATACACTATTTCCTAAACTTGCAATCCATTTTTTTTCTAATGGCTATGCATCTTGATGTCGAGATGATCAATTTCATGATTTTTGGCATCAAAACAACCTCTTCTAGTGAAAGTTTTGAGGTAGGCTCTAATTTTAGTGTTTATAGCCTAAGCTCTACATAAACATTTTCAACAAAATACTTTATATTTAGTATTTCCACCCATCACAACTTATTGGAACATTAACATTTATAATTTGAAGAGTTGTGAATTGTAGATTATCCCAACATTGTAAATTTTAAGTTAGAAAATAGTTTATATAAGGTTGCAACCAGTGGTTTAGAAAATTGATCGGTGCCCCGCATTGGGCACCCAAAAAACCTAGCTGGATCGGTGAATCGACGATCCGAATCGGGAAATCAGCCGAATCGGTCAGATTAAGCCTTAAAAAAATCAAAAAAAATATTAAAATTTATTATAAATGTTGTTTTTTAATAATTCATTAAGGAACAGGAGTATTAGATTATTAACTTTCATTTTATTTCATCAATATGTGAATATTGAGATGTTCGTTCCCTGTCGTCAAATATTTATTAAAATCTAACTAAAGACAATATTATATATTAAAATTAGAATTATTGGTATGTATTTTTGTTTACGATGAAAATCTGTTAGATATTTCGATGAAGATTTCTCGAATTTTAACACCTTAAACTAATTAAAAAGATGTAAATAAAGTGGTAGAGAAAGTGGGACAGATCGAATTCAAATCTGAGGCCAAATTTGTTCGAAAACAAGGAGATCTACTCTTAGATATGTGGCAAAACCAACATGATCCAGAGCATTAAAATACGATTTTTAAGACAAGTTAATAGATAATAAATAAATAAAAGACGCAAAACAGTAAAAAGAATAAGAAAGAGAGAGGAAGAAATAATACGAAACCGGGCCGGATTGCCTGGGATTCTCGCGCCTTCGAGGGCTCGTCCGTATCAGAACCGATCATCTTTGTATCTCTTATTCGGATGTTGAACAGCAGATCTTTAGTGTAAACGGTTAGATCTAGGGTTGTATCCTAATTATAGTTTTGATATGGGGTTTTTGTGTCTTAGGTCTCGGTTTTCTCAGTCTTGGGGGCTAGGACTTCAGGAGGCTAGGGTTTCTATCTTCTCTAGGGTTTTCAATCTAGAGATATTTCTAAAGTTGTCGGTCTTTCTCGGGGTCTGGAGGAGAATTTCCTTAGTTTTCTAAGGGTTTTGTGATCTCCAGAGGTTTAATATGAATTCTGAGATTTTCTCTAATTTTTTAGGATTTTTCCTAAATTTTTAGAAAATTTCTAAGGGTTTTTCCTATTTTTGGTATTTTTTAGTATTTTTTCTAATTTTGAGAATTTCTAAGTTTTTTTGGTTTCTTTTTCTCTCTCATTTTAGGTTAGAGAGAGGGGGTATTTATAATATTCAATTGGTTATTTTTTCTAAATTTTTTGGAGTTTTTTCGAAATTTTTGAATTTATCTTGAAGTTTTAACCTTATCTAATTAAAGAAAACACATTTACTGTGTCATCAGCTGCGTTGAATGCATTATCAGCCCACGTCTGGGCCTGTCGAGCTCGTTACAGCCTGACAGTTGGGTATCACATGGATTAAATTGTTATTTGTTATATCTTTTTATCCATATGTCCGATTCATGCGATTCTTAAACCCTTGGAAAGCTCTTGGGCTCTACTTCAAATTGAGATAGGATTTGGGTGATTTTGGGATAATTAAAGTAGTTCTACTAGGATAATGTGGTCCTAAAGAAAACCATAAAATTTGTCAGATTTAAAATTGGGTGTATACAGTTGCCCCTCTTTGACACTCCCTATCCTTCGAGAGACAAGTGAGTTGCAAAAAAGTAGACGCTTTGGCGTTCCCTGTCCTTCGAGAGGCAGGTGAACGTCAAAGATAAAGCAGACATTTTAAATTTCTTCCTGAGGTCACGTGGTCAGAGGGCACGCCAACTATTCTCCAAGTCATTGCGCTCACCGACCTCACGCACTTATGGCATTTTTCTCCCTAGGGTTTTCGGCGTGAGATGTCGGTGAGTTACACAAGCTTGAAGCTCGAGTTGGATTTTCTAGGCATGTCATTTAACTTCAGGGGTTTTTGTGGTTTGAATTTTTAACCGTGGCATTTTATTTGATCTCCGTAGGGTTTCCTAAGGCTATCTATAGGAAAAAGCTTTCTATAGGAATAGACTTGTCTAGCCGAATCTGAAGTGCGAGACGAGGCAGTAATGCGGCAATTGCAGCAACGCAGCAATTGCGGCAACGCAGTAATCATCATATATGGGTGTCCAAGTTGCTTCGTTTTTTTAAGACTTTTTTTTTTATATAATTTTTTAAAGTAAGGGGAGATTTGAAAGAAAACACGGAGCACAGACAAGTTACGATTTTAACAAAGAAATTCAAGTTTTTTTAAAACACAAGATATATAGTGAAAATTATGAAAAGAGAAAGATATTGTGAAAAATAAGGTTGGTTAGCAGTTTTAACTTATGCAACCATAGAGCCCTCTAAGCAATTTAGCGTCATGCAGCGATGGACCATACACCCAACCCTTTTACGTCAATACGGGGATAGACGGAATCCATCGAACAGGGTGGTTGTGCCCTGGATACACTCGACTTTTTGCGTCATACGGGGTTAGACGGTACTTGCCTCAGCTCGTTTACATTGTGCGAGTTTGACATTTTTCCATTGAACATGGTGGTTGTGCCCTGGATACACTTGACCTTTTGTAGATGGTACCAGCCTCGACTCGTTTACGTCGCATGAGTTTGACGTTTTTTTATTGAAACAGGATGGTTGTGCCCTTGATACATCCAATCTTTCACGTCATACGGGGCTAGATCATACTTGTCTCAACTCTTTTACATCACATGAGTTTGACGTTTTTCCATTGAACATGGTAGTTGTGCCCTGGATACACCCAACCTTCCACGTCATACAAGACTGGGCAGTCCTTATCTCGACTCTTTTACGTCGTACGAGTTTGACGTTTTTCTATTGAAATAGGGTGGTTGTGCCCTGAGTACACCCTACCTTTCACGTCATACGGGTTGGACTATCTTTGTCTCGGCTTTTTTACGTCGCACGAGTTTGACATTTTTTCTATCTCGGCTCTTTAACGTCGCATGAGTTTGACGTTTTTCCTGTCTTTGAAGTTTTTTTTTTTTTTTTTTTTGTCTTGGCTCTTTTATGTTGCATGAGTTTGACGTTTATCATGTCTCGGCTCTTTTACGTTGCACGAGTTTGACGTTTATCCTGTCTTGGCTCTTTTACGTCACACAAGTTTATCATTTTTCAAATTGGACTTTGGGACATCTTATGCACACACGGGGATGAACTTGCCTCATTTCGCCTCAGGGGATCCAGTCCAGAGAATAACACTCCCAGACTAGCCAATATTGTCATTAGCGGGGTTCACCCATCTCATATATGTGGTAGTTGGTAGTTATACTCATACAACAATAGAGTGCCTGACTAGTTTCAAGCCTTGATAACAGGCGTATGAAGTTAGCTTCGAGAACGAAACCAGATCGACTAACAGTTTAACCTCTTGTAGTGATGGATGAAGTCATTTCTAAAAGGGTTTTGAAAATGGAGGGTTTTAACAATCAGATTGAAAAAACGCTTTTAAAATAAACGGACCTTACCGTTTTTCCACCTGTGGCCCCTTTGGTGGTCATTTTCTTTATTTTATTTTACCCAAAGATGATGAAAAGATTTCCGTGTGGGATCATGAGAACTCAAAAGTCTCTAAGTTGTCTTTTTACTTTTGGAGCTTTCATTCTGTGCTTCGCGAGTCCATGAAGAGTTCTCTAAATTATTGTTGAGTCCATGAAGAGTCCATGAAGAGTACTCGAGTGTTTTTGACACCCCATTTTAAATAGCATTATTATAGACAGCCCATTTTAAATCTGACAAATTCTATGGTTTTCTAAACCCTTAAGACCACATTATCCTAGTAGACCCAATTAAATTAACCCAAAACTACCCAAATCCTATCTTAACTTTAAGTAAAGCCCAAAAGCTTTCCAACAGTCTAAGAATCACCTGAATCGGACCTACCGATAAAAAGATATAACAAATGACGAAAACTCCTCCTAAACTACTTGAGTACAAACAAGTACTTGCAAGTTCCAACAATACGGCACAAGCAGCCCCTGAGGACGAAGACTCCTCCTAAACCCTGCAGGTTCCCAACATAACCAACTCAGAAAAATGCGGGAGCGTGATATGAATGGAAAATTGAAATAATTTCGACGAAACCTAAAAGAACATCGGGACCTCTCAAAGATGGAAGCCCAACAAGAATCCAGAGAACTCTTCATGGACCCGCGAAGCACAGGATGAAAGCTCCAAAAGTAAAAAGACAATTTCGAGACTTTTGAGTTCTCATGATCCCATAAGGAAATCCTTTCGTCATCTTTGGGGAAAATATAATAAAGAAAATGACCACCAAAGGGGCCACAAGTTGCAAAACTGTAAGGCCCATCCCTTTTAAAAGCGTTTTTTCAATCTGATTGTTAAAACCCTTCATTTCCAAAACCTTTTTATAAATGACTTCCTCAATCACTACAAGAGGTTAAACTGTTAGTCGATCTGGTCTCGTTCTCGAAGCCAACTTCCTACTCCTGTTATGAAGGTTTGAAACTAGCCAGACACTCCATGATTTTATGAGTATAACTACCGACTACCACATATCGGAGATGGGTGAACCTCTCCAATGACGATATTGACTAGTTTGGGAGTGTTTTTCTCTCTACTGGATCCCCTAAGGTGAAATGAGGCAAGCTCATCCCCGTGTGTGCGTATGATGTCCCAAAGTCCAATTCAGAAAAACGTCAAACTCGTGCGATGTAAAAGAGCCGAGACAAGATAAGCATCAAACTCGTACGACGTTAAAGATTCAAGACAGGAAAAAAAACGTCAAACTCATGCGACGTTTAAAGAGCCAAGACAGGAAAAAAAACATCAAACTCGTGAGACGTTAAAGAGCCGAGACAAGAAAAACGTCAAACTCGTGCGATGTTAAAGAGCTGAGATATGAAAAACGTCAAATTTGTGCGACGTTAAAGAGCCGAGACAAGAAAAACATCAAACTCGTGCGATGTAAAAGAGTCGAGGCAGATATCTTCTACCCATGTATGATGTGAAAGGCCGGGTGTATTAAGGGCACAACCACCCTGTTTCAATGGAAAGATGTCAAACTCGTGCGACGCAAAAGAGCTGAGGCAGGCACTGTCTATCCCCGTATGACGTGAAAGGTCGAGTGCATTCAAGGTACAACCACCCTGCTTAATGGAAAGACGTCAAACTAGTGCGACGTAAAAGAGCAGAGACAGGTATCGTCTATCCCCGTATGATGTGAAAGGTTGGGTGTATCCAGGGCACTACCACCTTGTTTCAATGGAAAAAATGTTAAACTCGTGTGATGCAAAAGAGCTGAGGCAGGTGTCGTCTATCCCCATATGACGTGAAAGGTCAGGTGTATCCAGGGCACAACCACCCTGTTTGATGAAAAAACGTAAAACTCTTACGACGTAAAAGAGCAGAGGCAGGTAACTTCTAGCCTCGTATGACGCAAAGAGGTCAGATGTATCTAGAGCACAACCACCATATTCGATGGATTCTGTCTATCCCTGTATTGATGTAAAAGGGTCGGGTGTATGGTCCATCGCTGCATGATGCAAAATTGCTTAGAGGGCTCTATGGTTGCAGGAATTAAAACTGCTTACCAACCTTGTTTGTTCGAAATATGTTTCTCTTTTCAAAATTTACACTATATGTCTTGTGTTTTAGAAAAACTTTAAATTATTTGTTAAAATCGTAACCTGTCATTGCTTCGGGTTCTATTTCAAATCTCCCCTTACTTTAAAAAACAATTCTAAAAAAGTATTAAAAAAATGGAGGAGCTTGGACACCCGTATATTATGATTACCGCGTTGCTGCCTCGTCTCTCACTTTGGATTCGGCTAGACAAGTCTCTTCCTATAGAAAGCTTTTTCCTATAGACAGCCTTAGGAAACCCTAAGGAGATAAAAGAAAATGCCACGGTTAAAATTCAAACTACAAAAACCCCTGAAGTTAAATGGCATGGCTAGAAAATCCAACTCGAGCTTCAAGGTTGTGTAGCTCACTGACATCTCACGCCGAAAACCCTAGGAAGAAAAATGCCCTAGGTGCGTGAGCTCGGTGAGCACAATGACTTGGAGGATAGCTGGTGTGCCCCTTGACCGCGTGACCTCAGGAAGAAAATTAAAATGTCTGCTTTATCTTTGACGTTCACCTGCCCCTTGAAGGACTGGGAACGCTAAAGTATCTACTTCTTTACCACTCACCTGTACCTTGAAGAACAGGGAGTGCCAAAGAGGGGCAACTGTAGATACCCCATTTTAAATCTGGTAAATTATATGTCTGTCAAATTTTCATCGTAACTAGTTTGGCGCCCACTGTGAGGCTATTTTGAGCTTGATCCAAGCTTCAAAATATGATTTTTATTCACTGTTTTTAGTCATAAAACTAAAAGTCTGCTATGACCAGAATCCAGGGCTTTGGTGCTCCGAAACCTTCCTTTTTTTGGGCGACCTCCCAGTGTCACCCAAATTCAAAGGTCTCAAAAACCTTTGGAACTTTGTGGATCTGTTCTAGAAACTCTTTTGTAATTGCACAAAAACATTCAGATCAAAATAAAAATTTTAAAGTACAAAAAAAATATTTTTTCAGTTCAATCTGCTTTTCTATTTTACTTTATTTTAATTTATTTCATCATAAATATTTATATTTCCTGCTTCTTCCAAGTTTAAAGCAGTCGTCTTTCATCAAGATTGATAAGATAAAAAAAAAAAATTTAAGTTTTTGGGCGACACAGTTGGTGTCGCCCACCCTGCAAAGGCAACACCACTCGTGCCGCTTAAGTGACACTACCCATGTCGCCCAACTGCCAGTGTCCCAGAAAAATTTTAAGACCCCACAAGACCATTACATGGAATTTTTGCTCCCTGTTGACTTATTTTTTACCTAAAATAAAATTTTAAAAAATATATAAAAAATATATTTTGCTTCAATTAGATATGTTCTGTTTCTGCCTTTTTTATTTTATTTTAATTTGTTAATTTTGACTGAAATCATTTTTTTTCTGCTTTCACCATGTTTAGTTTAATTGTGTTTCATCAAAATTATAAATATAAAAAATTTAAATAAATAAAAGATACATTAGGGTTGTTTACCCGTCCAAACCTAGACCTACTCTTGGTCTGAGCTGAGACCCGTGCGCCATCTAGTCTATATCTTAGTCTAGGTTCTAGCATAGGTCTAAGCTTAAGAGTTGCCTCTAGAGCTAGACTAGGCTTACCCTAGTTCAGGGTCTTAACCAAATGCATTGAGTCTATTAAGTCTAGGTTTCAGTCTAGTCTTAGCCTAGGTCTTAGCTAAGGTTTTTGCCTCTAGTGTCAGGCATTCCAGTCTAGTCTTAGCCTGGGTCTTATGCCCTTAGTGTCAGGTTAGGTTTGCCCTAAGTCGTCGAGTTTAGATCTTACCTAAGTCTAGATTTTAGAACCTAGCCAAAAGTAATTGCCTTGTTAGTCACTCAAGGCGGCCATGATGGCTGCTCCACGGCCGACTCTAAGCCTAACCTACCCAAACCTAGGGATCAGTATGCTGCAATCCCTTGGAATTATCGACAGACCTCAGGACGATCCATTATTCAACGCTCAAGTCTTCAATTAGAGGCAAAGTCTCACGCATCCACTCTCAATCCTGAGATTTGTGTGGCCCAAAAAGCCAACTCTGCCCGAAAAACCTTGAATAGTCAGGGAGTCCAAATAAGCGTCGTCCTACAGGGGATTTTAGATAACCAAAGTAGAAGTCGTGTGAGGGAAGAAATTCATGCAACATCTAAGGCCAATTCCCTCTCTCGAATTTTAACACCTTAAACTAATTAAAAAGATGTAAATAAAATGGTAGGGAAAGTGGGACTGATCGAATTTAGATTTGAGGCCAGATTTCCCGAAAAACGAGCAGATCTACTCTTAGATCAGTGGCAGAGCCAGCATGATCCAGAGCATTAAAATAAGATTTTTAAGACAAGTTAACAGATAAAAAATACATAAAAGAAGCAAAACAATAAAAAGGAAAAAAAAAAATAGAGGAAGAAATAATACCAAATCGAGCCGGATGGCTCGGGAATCCAGAGCCTTTGAGGGCTTGCCCATATCAGAATCGGTCCTCTTTGCCTCTGAAATTTCTAATGTTGACCAGCGGATCTCTGGTATAAAGGATTAGATCTAGGATTGTTGTGCTCGAATTCTAGTTTTGATATAGGGTTTTTGTGCCCTAGGTCTAGGTTTTATCAATCTTAAGGGTTAGGACTTCAGGAGGCTAGGTTTTCTATCTTCTATAGGGTTTTTAATTTAGAGATTTTTCTAAAGCTGTCGGTCTTTCTCGAGGTCTAGAAGAGAGTTTTCTTAGTTTTATGAGAGTTTTGTGATCCCCATAGGTTGAATATGAATTATGAGATCTTTTCTAATTTTTTTGGGATTTTTGAAGCTTTTTCCTAATTTTTTAGAAATTTTTTAAGGGTTTTTTCTATTTTTGGTATTTTTGGGTAATTTTACTAATTTCGAAAATTTCTAAGGTTTTTTTGGCCTTTTTTTTTTCTCTCTCATTTGGGGTTAGAGAGAAGGGGTATTTATAAGATTCAATTGGTGAATTTTTCTAATTTTTTTGGAGTTTTTTTTCATAATTTTTGGATTTATATTAAAGTTTTATCATTATCTAATTAAAGAAAATGCGTTTAATGTGTCTCAGATGCGTTGATTGCACCATCAGCCCGCATTTGGGCCTGTCGGGCCCATTACAGCCCGGCCCGAGGCCCAACAATTGGGTCTCACAGGGACTAAATTGTTATTTATTATATCATTTTATCCGTAGGTCTGATTCAAGCGATTCATGGATCGTTGAAAAGCTCTTGGGATCTACTTTCAATTAGGATAGGATTTGGGTAGTTTTGGGGCAATTAAATTGGGTCGACTAGAATAATGTGGTCACAAGGATTTAGAAAATCGTAGAATTTGCCAGATTTAAAATGGGGTGTCTACACTTTTATTATTTATCATCATTTTACTATACAAATAAAAATAAATTTGAAATTTGTCTTATAATATTATCTAATTTAAAAATCTAAAAATTTAATAATAAATTAGGAGAATCGGACAAATCAGCAAATTTTGTCTCAAAATATTTTAAAAAAAATCATTATGAATATTTTAAAATAGTGTTCTTTTAGTTTCTAATAAAAATTAGAAGTGATGCATTATGTATTCTCATTAATTTGTAAAAATAGATAAATATTGTGACACTGTTTTTCTCTCTGGATGTCTGTATAATTATTAGTTATAATATTATAATAAACATGATTTCAAAATTATTAGAAAATGATTCCATTTATTTTCTCTTTTTGGGTAAGTAATTCCATTTCGTAGGATTAAAAAAAATAGAACCCCCTATAAATTTGAATATTATGATATTAAAACAAAAAAAATTTACCCTAAAAAATTAGAAAAAACAAATATAATAAAATTAAAAAAAAAAAAAGTGGCTTGTTCGTTGCTCGACATTGCCACAATCCAATCATGTTTATTTATGTGACAAAAAAAAAAAAAAAATGATATAAAGTAGAAGAACTAGCTAGAGAAAAAATAGCATAAATCTTCCATTGCACTTGAAAAGCAAGCTTAGATAGTCCCACATCAGACCATTAATGGCTAAAACAGCCATATAAAACTTGATCTGTTAGCCCATAGATAAAGTTTTGTGCTCATTATGGAGGTGGCTTGTACTTGTGATAGATGTTTAAGGTTGGTGGTTCGTGGGTATTAGGTACTTGTGGTAAACGTGTTTGAAAAGGAAAATTTTATATTAAAATAATATAAAAAATCCAATCTGATCCGAATTACTTTGTTCGACGATTTTTACTTGTGGTAAACGTGTTTGAAAAGGGAAATTTTATATTAAAATAATATAAAAAATCCAATCCGATCCGAATTACTTTGTTCGACGATTTTTCAAACACTGGTTGCAACCTTAAAATGTAGAATTACAAATGTCCCTAAAAGGTCCATCGGAAAAGGTTGTTTTGATGTTGAAAAAAACCTCTAATTAGCCATCTTGACATCAAGATGTATGAATATAGACAAGAAAAAGAAAAACATTTTGAGTCTCGAAAATAGTAAATATTGCAATATATTATCTAGACCATATATTTTCAAGATTTTCATATGTTTATAGATCTACTTGCTTTTAAACTCTTTTGAAGCTTAAAATTTTATAATTAGATATAAAAATAGATTTTGAGACAATCCTAATAATTTTTTTACCAAAATTATATGTTATGACATAATTTGGAGATACGCCTTAATTGGATTGTTTAAGATTGCAACCTTATAGAAACCACACCCTTTAAGTTATGTTTTTTTTTTGTTTCTCCATCTTTTTTTCTTTTCTCAAAATACCCATTTGTTCGGCGCTATGAGATCTGAAATGTGCTGAAGTTGTTTTGTCAAATAAATATTGTTTGATATGGAAAGTACTTAACATATTCATATCTTTAATAAAATTTAGTACTAAAAGTGCTAAACAAATTTATTATTTTAAATGTTTGGTACTCGATAAATACCAAATTATAGCATTTTGTTTGTGTTTGGTAATGAGAGTACCAAATATTTTTATTTTTATTTTTGTTTTTGTTTAGTACTGTTAATGTCAAAATTAATTAAATGAATGAATGTATTAAGCACAATCAATACTCTTAGTACTAAACAATATCTTTCACAAAAATTAACTTCAGCATTGTCGGGCACCAAGAATAGTAAACTAATTGGAATTTTAGGAAATAATATACACGACATAATTATTAAATGCCCCTAAAAAAATAGATATTTATATTAATTCCCCACAATAAATTAAATTAATGGTTATTTTTAAGGATCATTCCACTTTGGTGTATTTTGAAATATGTTGTTTGACATACCCAAGTGGCTTCCATTTTTTAATAGGTGGGGCATTGTGGCAAGTTACTTAACTATCTCAGCTTACTATAGGTTCAAAACCTAAGACATATTTTCTATTAAAAGGTTTTTCTGGGGTTTTGAATCCAACGCAGATTAAATATATCTATTTTTTTGGTCAAGTGACTAGAATGATTTAAATTCTTAAATACCCTTACTTGTTCTGAGTTCTAAATGTGGAAAGGTATTATTTAGAGTCGGGAACAAGCACATGTATGTACATATTTTCCTTAGAACCGCTTAAATGTAGTCAAATTGCCAAACATAGAACACACATAAAAATAGATAATACACCTTATATAATCTCGTCCACTCTCTCTATAGTGAGAAATACATGTGACCCAGCATAGATACATCATCAAGCTCTAGAATGATTCTTGTAGGAATGGGCTCAAGGCTAAGGCAGTCATGGTTGCAAGGTACCATAATGTGACACCTGACATCTGAAGTTCCATTCCCACAACAGTAAGGGGATCCTTTCACCGCTGAATTATCAAAAAAAGAACAAAAAAGCTCTAGAATGAAGCCCCATGCAATCAAGAAATTCAAATGGCTTTTACCATTTAGCTCACAAATTCAATATTTATCAATTCTTATTATTAGAGATATAATTAATTTATACCTAGAGTATCTTTCATAGACACAAGGGAAAACTTGCAACTATACTTCTACAATTTTACTTGTAGAGGCAAAGTTATAGCAATCTATACCATCCATTTTGTTTGGAACGTGTAGATTTAATATTATCTAATTTTTTACATGGCCTTAGAAGGCATGTCAAATCTGTATTATTTAACTAAAATAGACAACTAAAACATTGCAAATTTGTTTCTACAAGTAAAGTTGCAACTTTATATAAACCACACCCGATATAAAGCACATTGTATAAGTTGGGTTGGTTTACTCAATAAGAGTGGCTAGTTCACTTGCATCAAGCATACTCCATTTGGAGCGGTGTTCGACTGCACGAACCAGCTGTGGAAACCAGTCATGGGCCGGGTCTGGCTAATTGGCCCAACTCAGGCATGTATTGGCTAGGCAAAAAATGTGCTAAAAGAAATAAAAAAAAAAAGAAAATATATGCTCAAAGTAATATTAAACAAATGTAGGAAAAAATTATAAAAATCAATTTGTGACAGGTGATATTTTTGAAAAAATCTCAAAGATATGAAAAATGAAAAAATAAGTATTCATATCCAAAACACTTTTCAAAGCGTTGTCAAAATGATAGAACGTATAAAAAACAGAGAGTTAAAAATAGTTTTTTTTTTAAATTTTATATTTTTTTAAATAAATTTAAATCCTCGAGTTTGACACCTATCTCTGCTCGCCACAACTTACTCAGGCTAGTCAGAGGGCGAGTTTGATTTGACTCGCCCGATTAGTCGAACACTGGTTTGGAGAAGTTTTTTGACTCACCCCTGGCTACTCGGACAAGGCAAGGTGTTCAGTATAATAGGAACAGGTCCCACATATCAGTATTATAGCTTGAATATACTCAATCATTTCCCAATAAGACTCCTTCGAGTATCAATGTATGACTCAAACTCGCGATCTTGCCGAGTCCCGGACACAAGCCGTGCACTCAACACGAGGGATAAATAACCTCACGATGTTCATCATGGGAAAGAAATGAAATCAAGTAACCATAATGCAAGAATTGGGATCTTTATGAATAGATCAGGTAAAATTAGTGAATTATCCTTTGGTCTATAAGTTTAGTAATTGGAAAATTGTTTCATATGGGCTGGACCGCATTTCTACATATACGATCCAAAAAGTGTGAAGCATCCATCTTTAAGATGGATGCAAGTAGGCATTCTATCTAAAAACAATGGACACCAATGGTCCAAATGTTTTCTTATTAGAATTTTTATTTATAGTTTTTTAAATTTATTTATTTATTCATATTCATGATCTCCATGTTAGAGATTACATGTCTTTAAAAATTAAGTCTTAAAATCCATCTCAAAAATAGATTTATTAAGAGGCCCATATTTCTACATATGTGGGCTTGGTTGCATAAAAACTGGGTCCTTAATAATTATATCATGAGGTTCTATTCTCTTAATTTTTATTTTTATTATTTAGGTACTTTAAATATCTAACCGCTTATTATTATTATTATTATTATTATTTTGACATGCAAGGGGTGGTACAGTGCCTAAATATCAAACCTCCTCATTTGTAGGGTGGTACAATGATTGCAACATCGGTCCGCACTATATTTTTGACCCATTATTCTTTAAGGCGGTCGATATTACAAATATGAGACCGCCATTTTATATATTTTTTATATTTTAATGGTATGATATTTCAAAAATCAGATGAAAATACCTAAAACAAATAAAAAATTTCAAAGCGGTATGATATTCAAAATCTCAAATCGGTAAAATATAAAAAACCATGAAAAGGGTGATCCAATGTGTATAATTTCAGACAACCCCAGGGACCATGTTGGGCAAAAATGTAGGGGTGTCTGATGCTGCAATTTGTCAAATTGCCCTAATGTTTGAAACAATGGTTTAAAAAACAGATTGGTGACCCGAATCGGGTTTCTAAAAAACCGATTCGGATCGGCGAATCGGCGATTCGGATCGAGAATTGGGTGAATCGGTCAAAATAAAGCTTAAAAAAAATCCGAAAAAATTATTAAAATTCATTATAAATATTGTTTTTTAGGAGTTCAATAAGAAATGAGGGTACTCCATTAAGAATTTTCATGTTTTTGAATGAATATGCGAATATTGATATGTTCTTTCTCTGCATGAACCGCCATTCAGCATTTAATTTAAATCACACAAAAGGATAAACATAGAATTATTATGGAATAAGTATATCAACATACATGGACTACAATAAAACATAAAATTAGTAACATATGATCTAAAAATAAAATGATAGACGACGTTATTGTTCTTCTTGGTCACGCTGGTGCCATTGATTGAATTCATTTAACAATTCATTGATTCGATCTAAAAACGAATCATCGATATTATCAGGCGTCTGACTATTCCCAAATCCCTGAGTGTTAGTGTTTTGTTGTGTTCCCAATCTAAAATCCCCGAAGATTGTCCATCCTTTATGCTCACCTACATTGTCGTGCTCATCCCTACACTGTTGCTGTTAGGACTCGATATGTGAATAATATGGCTGGGATAGGGTGGCCTCAGAATCATCATCTCTCTCATTTTCTCTTTGAATAATATGGATTAAAAAAAAAAAATAACAAACTTTCAAAAAAATCGATCATGGATTAAAAAAAAAAAATCACAAATTTTCAAAAAATTCTATCATGGATTACCAAAAAAAATTCGATCATGAATTAAAAAAAAAAATCACAAATTTTCAAAAAAGTCTATCATGGATTAAAAAAAAAAATTTGATCATGGATTAAAAAAAAAAAATCACAAATTTTCAAAAAATTCAATCATGGATTACAAAAAATTCGATCATGGATTACATAAATTCGATCATGGATTACATAAAATTCCATCATGGATTACATAAAATTCGATCATGGATTACAAAAAACAACAAACAAAAAAAAACAAAAAATTCAATCGTAGATTACAAAAAAAGAAAAAAACAATTCGATCATGGATTACAAAAAATTAAATCATGGATTACAAAAAACTCTATCATGGGTTACAAAAAAAACAAAAAACAAAAAATTCGATCATGGATTACAAAAAAAAAAACAAACATTTCGATCATGGATTACAAAAAAAAAACAAACATTTCGATCATGTATTACAAAACATTCGATCACGGATTACAAAAAATTCTATCATGGGTTACAAAAAAAAAAAAAAAAACAAAAAATTCGATCATGGATTACAAGAAAAAAAAACAAACATTTCGATCATGGATTACAAAAAATTCGATCATGGATTACAAAAAATTCTATCATGGGTTACAAAAAATTCGATCATGGATTACAAAAAAAAAAAAAAATTCAATCATGGATTACAAAAAAATCGATCAAGTATTACAAAAAAATCTATCATGGATTACAAAAAAAAAAAAAAAACCGTACAGGACTCGCCGATTCCGTACAGTGAATCGGCGAGTCGCTGTACAGAATCGTCTGGTTCTCGCTAGAACCGGACGATTCCCATTTTTTTCGTCGATTCGATCCGTCCATGGCGATTCAATCGGCGTTTTTTTAAACACTGGTTTGAAACATTCAATCGAGGACAAAATTAAAAAAATAACAAAATTGGGAGAGTACGATCTAGTGCTGAAATTATCGAATTTATAAACTAAAGGATAAATTGAATAGGAGTGTGGTTTGTATATGGTTGAGGCCCCAAACAATCAAAGTAAGGTGTACCTTTAAATAGTATGAAAAGATGATTTTTCAATAGCAAAAATATTTGTGATGGCCTGAAAATTTAATTTTATCTCTAATTATAAAATTTAAAGCTTAAAAAATAGTTTAAGTCAAGCAAATCTATAAACACTTGAAATATTGAAAATTGACAGCCCAGATAATACATTGCACGATGTACTAACTCCCAAACTCACAATTCATTATTTCATGTCTATATATCTTGAGTTCAAGGTATTGAACTGAAGGCCTTTTTAGCATCGGAATACCCTCATCTAGTGTGATACGCCTTAATTTAATTGTTTAGAGCCTAATTTAATTGTTTAGGGCCTCCACTTTATATGATCTTGTTCCATTCAATAATTTGCCCCAATATGTATACGAAAATACCTCTCCCCAAAAGCGGTTGTATACCTGTTTTGATAAAAGAGTATACGACCTCTTTTATTACAAAGAGTATACGGCCTCTTTTATTACAAAGAGTATACGGCCGTATACTCTCCGTCTATCTTATGTTTACTGGTTGAAGAGTTCCTCTAAGAAAATGGTTTATAGGGCTTCAACTCTGTCAAAACAAGTAAACCTCTTCTAACTTCGAAAATTACAATTCAAACATTGGAAAACTTTTTTAACAATCATCTCGGCTTGAGCATTATGGTTGTCAAAAAAGTTAGGATTTCAAACTCTAAAAATAATGTATATCATAATAAATTATGTAGACCGTTCATTTCACCATAAAAATAAGTGTTCATAGATCCACAAATTCTATATTATTTTTTGAGTTTAAATTTTTATTGTTGGAGTTGAAAATTGATTTTAGAGTAATACCGAAAATTTCTACTACCGAAAGTGCATTTCAAATGAGGATTTAAGAGGAAGCTTTATTTTGTTCCCACGCCTTATAGAAACTTCATCCTTTTTAACACTTTCGAGTGGTTAAAAGTTAAAACAATCCCCCATCTTAAGGTATGATGTAACTCGCAGGACAGTCCTTCCTTTCAACTCTCTCTCTCTTTCTACTCATCTCTTGCTCTCTCTCTCTACTTCTCTTGTTCTCTCTCCTCTTATTTTCTCTCTCTACGTTTCTTGTTCTCTCTCCTCTTATTTTCTCTCTCTACGTTTGATAAGCAATGTGTACAAAAGAGTACACACATGCACATGCTCCACAATCATAGTACACGGTGATTGTACAACTCGGTGGTCGGCGGTGGATGTTTGTGGTCAGTTGTCCTCTCTCTCTCTCAAAAAGCATGCACACTGTAGTTCAAGGACAAACCGTCCACAAATGTGTTTCTCTCTCTAAAGTTACACACAGTGCTGCACTCACTAAACCGACAAAGTGATGCTCTACAAATCAAAACGGTCTCTCTGTCTCCTTCTCTCTCTAAATTCCAAAACTATCGCTCTCCGCCTCCCTCTCCCACTCTTTCCAGAACTTGTCACTGCAAATTCCAAAACTTATCTTTCTTCCTCACGCCTCCCTCTCTCTCTCTCTCCATGCAATTCCAAAGTGCTATGTTTCTCCTTTTCCTGAAATTACTTTTTCCACTCCCCAAAACCTCTTTCTCCACAAATTCTAAAACCATTCTCTCTCTTCCCCCTCTCTTTCCAAATCAGTGTGCCTGTCCAACTCGGAATCGGCCAGTCAAATTGGAACCGGATATTTGCAAGTTTTGGTGCGGTTGAAATGTAGCCATCATGCTCTTTTCTCTCGAGAATTTATTTTTATATAATAGTACAAAAGCTATATTATATAATATTTGTGAAATCCCATATGGTTGACATGAAACAATGCCATATACTAAGATCCATTTTAAAATTTTCTGTAGGATATTGCACTGGAGGGAAAACCAAGAGGGAAAATCTAATTATGTATTTGGATTATCTGTAAGAACTATTTTTCTATATTATACGTGTATAAAATTATTTAATTTCCAAATATCTTCCATCAAATTGACAAGTTTAAGCTCATTATATAGGATTAATAATTTGGTGACAACTTATTAATCTTAATTAACTGTATTTAAAGGAATTAAGACATGAGTTATACTTGGATCTCAACTTTTATAGACCATGAATGTGAGAGTTACAAACCAAATGGTTATATGAAAAGAGGTTAACACTCAAGTAAAGAGAGACAAAGAAAGATGAAGATGAGACATCCATGATGAATCACCCTCAAGTAAAGAGAGACAAAGAAGGATGAAAATGAGACATCCATGGTGAATGTGATTCATCAACGAGGATTCTCAAGGTAGTTTATCACTGGATAGTTTGGTTTATAGGTTTTAGTATGAAACCTTAAGTCTTTAGTGTGATTTAAGAATAGATCTGCGTAAGTTGTTTATCAATTTTATTTGTTTATTTGTTGTTTTTGTTTTTATTGGGACTAATATGGTAGTCTAGTTAGATATATTTTAAAAAGAGTGATCTAGTTATGGATCTTAAATTTTTTTTGAAATGCTCCATTTGTAGGTGGAAATTATAAAGAAGGTCGATCAACCCATTTTTTTTCAAAATTGCCTTTCAATCCGAAGACATCCTCGAATCGAAATTTAATTTTTTATTTATTTTTTTAGTTTATTTTATTAGTAGGGCACTGCCCTACTAAAAATAAATAAAATTAAAATTTAGATAAAAGATTCCATCTTTAGACTAAAAGGCAATTTTAAAAAAAATAAAAGCGAACTTTTTTTTTTTTTTTTGTAATTTTTACTTATAAATGAAATATTTTATATATTTTTTTAAAAAAATTGGGTCTATTGGTAAATCACTCTTAAAAAAGACACCTAAAGGTTGAACCGGTTTACCGATTATGAAGACCAAGCCCTTGGCCATTGAATTTTTCAAATGGTTCAAACCTCATTCACTACCCCTCTAGATTCCAAAACTACTCTTTCCCTCTCTTTATGCAACACTACAATGCAACATGGCTGCATTAATTCGTTGAGGTGTTGCAGGACCACTTTTACATTTCAACATGCATGCGTAAACCCGATGAGGTGTTGCAGGACCACTTCTACATTTCTACATCCCTGCGTAAACTCGATGAGGTGTTGCAGGACCACTTTAAAGAGTGTTGTGTAGTGGTAAAATTGCAACACAAACGCAAACGCCGACATCCACCCGTTTCAACGAATACAACACAGCCACGCAACTAACGCAAAGCGCATGCACAGCCCAAGCGATCCAAACTGGAATGTGCTCTCTCTCTCTCTCTCTCTCTATCTCTCTCTATATATATATATCTAGAGAGAGAGACTACGAAAGACAACGGCCGATCATAACGTTATTGAGAATAGAGCCAGTCCAGTATATATTGTATCGAACCGATATCATTTAAAAAAAATAAATTGAAAGCAGGTGTGAGAAATATGTGTTATATAAGGGGGTCTTTTTATCTTAAAATTATCATTAGGTCCAAATGCTCTCTTTTATTAGGCCTTACGGAAAAATAAATAAACTCTACAACAAAACTCACTTAAAATTACAAATTCCAGTATCAACAAACATTCAAATCAATCATATCAACCTTGACCAATATGATTGTGAAAAAATAAAGATTTCAAAATCTAAAAATATTATATAATAACAGATGATCCATTTTCAAGTGTCCATGAATCCACAACGTCTATACTATTTTTTGAGCTACAAGTGAAAATATATTTTAGAGCCAGAGTGTTATCCGGACAAGATTTTAAGATGAAACATTACAGTTTATCATATGACCTAGGCCTTACACAAACCACATAGTTTTTCATTTTATGTAATTTTTAGGACAGTCCCATGTCCTGGAAAAAACGAAAAAAAAAGAGAGAAAGAAAAAGAGTGGTCTATGCAAGATATCATTCAATGAAGGAAAAAAGGAGAGAAAAACAAAAAAGATCAATGTCAACTTTTCTGAAAAAAAGAAAAGAAACGAAAAAAAAAAAGCTCAGATTTATTCCTCAATAGGAGAGCGTCCAAGGTTCAATCCAAATATCTGTCACACACTCACTTTCTCACTAGTGTGAAAGAGTTGCATCCATGGGCCTCCTCTCTCTCTCTCTTACAGAGGGGAAAAGTGGAATCTATTGACCTCTCTCTATTGGGAAAAAGTTGCATCCATCAATAAGGGAAAAGTCGAACCCATCGACCTTCTCTCTAGCACACACATCTGTGCTCTTTCTCTCTCACAAAAAGAGTTGCATCCATCGGCCTTCTCTCTCTCTCTCTCTCTAGAGGCTCTCTAAGATCGGTTCGGACATGTGAGCAATTGGTGGAGCTCAAACGGTGCAAGAACCAGAAATGAGAGGGCAAAAATGTACAAGTCTGTTCTTGTAAGGCCCGTTTGGGAACATGGATTTGGCTCTCCGAGAGAAGCTTATCCAGGTTTTTCGGCCCTCCTTTGTTTTTGGATAGCAACAAGCTGCGTGGATTGAAGAATCCCATCGAACAGCCGATTTACGTTTTCCCGTCAAAATTGTGGACCAGCGTACGTAAAATCAAACTGGAACAGTTAACCGGACATGGGCCTGGAAGCAGTTTAACCCGTCTAACTGGTAAACTGGCTTATTCTCTAACCGAACAAGTCCCAGGCAGTAAAAAAAGTATTGAAAAAATTATAAAAAAATCTACTAAAATATGAAAAACATATAAAGAATGATTAAAACCAAACACATTCAAATGAAGTTGAAAATTAATGAAAAAAATAGATTTTAACCCATTATATATTTTCAAGGCTTATTTTTTAAATTTTCTAAAAAGATGGGAAAATATAAAGCTGATTATTAATGAACAAAACAATTTTTAATCTTTACCATAGTGTAAAGAATATTTAAAAATACATTACAAATCAAATTCCTTATTTTTGATAATTTATGTACAATTTTTTGAAATTTTTTTAAATACTATTTGATCACCGTAACCGTTCAAAATCGGAACAGGCCACCGATCTAACCGGGCAGTTAGTTGGTGGTTATATCGGGTTATTTTGCTAACAATATTGTCCATAGCTTTATTCCACGAAAAACCGTGGAATTAGCGAATTCTAAGTTTTTTTGGATAACAAAATCCGTGCCCAGGACCGAAATGTTTCTTCCCATTTAGGTTTTTCACTCCATTTTGACGTTACGGATTAAAAGCTCACATCTTCAGAGAGAAATCCTAGCATTGTGCCTCTTTCCTGCTTGTGAGAAGCTCTCTGTCCTTCCTGAAACCCTAGCATGGCGTTGCTCTCTGTCCTGATGAATTTTTGTTGAAGAAGAAATCAAATGATCTCAACTGATGAATTTGCAAGGTCGAAGGATGGCCTTAAAGTTCATTTATTTTAGTTTCTTTTTATCTCCCTTCTGAAGTAGTTCTATTTTTATATGTAGGAATTTTTTGTATTGGGCTACCATTATTATTTGTTTATTTCTACGAAATTTGGATGCCTTCCTCAGAAGAGTAGTGTTCACCAAATATTGGCATTTGACTGGTGAAAATTGGATGCGCGTTTCTTGATATATGTATATAGTTAAGATTATATTATGTGAGAGGGAGAGCTTTTCATTCTTATTGTATGGAAAGAGAGATATTTTCACTCTTGATATATGCAAAAATACTTAAAGATTTGGCAGTTACATGGATCTGCTTGCCCTTTGATGTCAAGTTCATTTGCTTCCCAATAAAGTGAGGTGAAGAGATGTTAGAAAGAGAAAATGGAGAAAGAGAAACCTACTGCACAGTAGTAAAATAGTATGATGTAATTTTTTCTATATTGGATTATTGAAAACGGGGTAGGGAGCCTTCTCCCCCCACTGATTTATCAAAAATAAAATAAAAAAAAATGGAAAAAGAGAAAATAGATCCAAGTTAAAAAAATGAGAATAATTAGATACATTTCCAATAGAGTGATGTTAATACAGTCTTTGGAATGTTAAAAAACTATATAAAGGATATATTGAAAAGGAAAAAGAAAATAATAAAGATTTCATCATAGTTAAAAAACAATATTGCAGTTTAGAATTAAAGTGAGAAGCTAATCGGCATATCACAAAATTAAATGCAGTGTAAAAAATACGTAACCTGGTACACTAAATTTTTATGGATTCACATCTTCCGGGCAATCCAAACAGTGGACATGTATATTTCATGTTTCTTACTGGGTGCTATCCAAAGAGCATACACCCTTGAGGCCGATTCCAGGAGAAGCCTGACCCCAGAACAGATCGTTGGGTACCGAAACGGGCCCTTAAGATATGCTGGTTGGTGTTTATGAGAGAGGAGAGAGGGATCCCATATAACATTTTCTTATGTTCGAAAGGTGAAGCAGTATAATGATAAAACCATACAACTCAATCAAGAAGCTAACATGTCGTTGAGAGATGGGCAAAAATGAGAGAGAGAGAGAGAGAACCATACAACTCAAATCAAGAGATTCATACATGATTAAGAAACAGGCAAAAACACGTGAGAGGGAGGGAGAGAGAGACCAAATCACATATCATTTGAGAGAGATCTAGAGAGAGAGAGAGAGCTAGAGAGAGAGAGGGGGAGATCTAGAGAGAGAGAGAGCTAGAGAGAGAGGGAGATCTAGAGAGAGAGAGAGAGAGCTAGAGAGAGAGTGTGTTCTATTTATTAGTCAACCCTGCATCTACACACAGGGCACGTCCCATGCAGCAGCGCAACCCACTCCTGTAGACATGCAACATGAAACAAGTGCCGGCACGACAGCCACCACACCTCCTCTCTCTCTCTAAACCTTTCCATGCATATGGCACACTCTCTCTCATCTCCATCTCCTCTCCTCCGGAATTTCATTTTCCGGCCACCGTTCTTTCGCCAGAGCCCCACGGCATGTATAATAAGGGAGAAAGAGAGAAAGAGGAGAGAGAAAGGACGTGAAAATCCATTAAAGAGGAAAAATAAGAATTGGGGGAGGGGCTCATTCGACCACCCGCCAGGGATCCCCATGAAAGAAGACCAACTTCTCTATCTTTCTCTCTCAAGAAATGCTGGTTTCCCTTACCTTACTAGAGAGGGTGCTCTCTCTCTCTCACTAAAAAAAAGCCTGCTCTCTCTTTCTTTTGCCACATCTGGGTTAGAGAGCGCCGCTGTTAATAGGGCACACCAGGCTTTCGTCATGGCCGAGATGCTTCCACGTGGCGTATCCTGATTGGCCAAACTTCCCAACTTGCATCCAATTGGTAGTGGGGCACACTTGTTCCCACTTGGCACGAATGGTTCACAGTTCACACCCTCTCGGCTTTATGGCTCGAAGCATTAAAATGTCACCGAAATTTCGGGGAAGTTTCGACTGATATTTAGGGAGAGCATTGCCCATAAATTAAATGTATTCCACATTTACCCGCCTTTCGATCTTGCATACAATCGATAACCAACGATGTGCGGGATCGAAAAGGCATTTTATCGTCTATTAGTGTGCGGCATTTTATCGTCTATTCGAGTCACCTTGAGTTCCTTCGGACGTATTCACTCTGAATTCAATCATTTCTTGTCTTACCATTTATCTATCTCAACATCTTTGTTCAAGCTACACTATAGATATTTTGTTTCTTAACCGCTTAATATTTTTTTATAAAATATAGTTCGCTTTACAACCGTACTATAGAACTTTTCTTTTAGTTTTAATGGTACATAACGATCAAATAAGACTCTAGAAACATAAAACTTTAAAATTTAAATAATATAAATAAATAATTCAATAATTCATGTCGCATGGCTATTTTGAAAAATTAGAATAACCATTTTTTTTTTATTATAAAACGTTAACTGCATATAGTTTGTGTGTATGGAATGAGCTCCGACCTAGGGCAAGTTGATTCCATGATTTCCAAGTCAGCTGGCTCACTGTGTTAGGTGAGGCCGCCATGTGAATTATAAATAAATAAATTCATGAAAAAAATCTCTAGATTCAAAGCATATTGCTCCTTGTAAAAAGTCTACTACATTATCCACTCGGTGGATAAACTATTACTTGTAAATCGACCGAAAGATTGTAAAACATCAAAGCTCTAGGGAACAATTGTTTCATGTCGGCTGGACAACATTTTTGGTCCCGAGGCATAAAGCATCCATCTTAAAGATCGATGCAAATAGGTGGTTTATCTAAAAATAATTGTAACTAACCGTTTAAATATTTTTTTAATATAATTCTTATTTCTAGTTTTCAAATTTTTATTTTTATTTTTTTTCATAATATATTCTCTAAAAATTAAGATCAAATTATATTTAAAAATATATTTATTGTCAACCTTGTATTTTTAGAATATGCGGGTTGGCCGCATGCTAACCATGCCCACCTCTAAGATTATTGGGTCTAGCTATAGATCAAAGAGAATCCAAAGGGAGAAAGCTGTGGAGGCGTCATTAAAAAGGACGATGGTTACTTCATTGCTGCAATTGCTATTCCCCTTGGTAGCGCACCAATAACTATGCAGAATTATGTGGTTTGGAAGTCGGTGTTGACTTAGCTTTATAGATGGATTGTTTCCCCCTGCAAATTAAAAGTAAATCCTCTTTACTCATAAAAGTTATCGTAGCAGTTGCAAATCTCTATTTACAAATTTAGACTTGCAAATCATTCATGGTCTATTTGCCATGTTTTTGACAAGGCCAATATGGGAGCTGATGTACTTGTTAAATAGGCTACAGATTTTTCAGATGTCACCATTTGGCGATCTAGACGTATAGCCTTTTTTTTCTCTTCTTTTAATTTATGATGTTGCGCAATTGCTCTATAGTAGGATTGGAAATAGTGTACTACAACTTTTTTTATCTTTTATTAAGTAAAACCGGGTGCGGGGCAAAAAAAAAGATCAAAGAGATGTTAAAGATATCTGAAGCTGAAGTTAAAATTCCACAAAAATATCGAATTTCATATTCTTTCAAATTTTAAGAAGGCAATGTATCAAAATACCTATACGAGATGAACTATTACAAAAGGGAGTCCCTAGGTCGGAGGCCTCCATTGCCAAGAAACCCGATCCGAAGCCGACTCAACCGGTTCCAAGTTAGGAAATGCCAGACTTTAGTTAGGATGTAAGTTCATTGGTGTAAATTTGGAGGAGATTCGTATTACTATTTTTTGTATAATTAATCAATGAGAGATTATTTTGGCTCTTTTTAGGCCTTACTATATTTTGCATGTTGGAGACATTTTGGATCTCTTTCTCACTCTAAAATTTGGGATTGTCTTTAAAGAGATCATTATCTTTTATATGTGGAGGTTACAATCATTCCCGTTCATTAGATGTCAAATTGGATGGCTTAGGGTAAGTTATGAAGTTCGAGAATTTTTTTTGGAACTTTGTGTCTATTCAATGACACTCTTACAACCATCCATTATGAAATTTAATGGACAAGAATAAAATGATGGTGACCTCCATGCACAAAAGATAAATGGTTTCTTGTAAACAGTTCCTCAAAAATTATCTATATCTTGTTTTTAGTTAGAAAAAATGCTTTACTATGAAGGCCATGGTATATTGGACTTGGGAGTAGTATTATCAAATTTCCTCGCTTTGCCTAAAGAGGCCGAAGCCTTTGGATTTTGGGCCTAGACCGAAACAAAATGAAGTTTGGTATTGGCACGTTGGTCAGATTCAGGTATGGCTAATTCAGTCGAAGCTTCAACCTCTTCGGTGTAAACAAAAAAATATCTATATATATATATATATATATATATATATATATATATTAATTTTTTTAAAAAAAATATGATGTCTTCCAAAATGTACTTAATGGCTTCATTTTTCTCCCTAAACGAAACAAAACTCTCGAGTGAATATGATACAGTTGAAATTGAGCCAAGCCGAGCCAGAAGCATTTGGACTTTTAGAGAGAGAGGAAGGGTCACGATCGAGGGCTTTATGGGTGGGCCTCAATCAAGGGAATGGTGAGCAAAAGGCAAGACAAACACTCATGCATTCGCCTGCCACCACCCACCGATCCACTTGGAAGATATTTGACAAATTTAATGAATGCCTCCTCTCTCGCTCTTTTTATGATTCTCCCTTTAACGCAGGCCACGGTTCTCGTCCTCTCTCCTTTTAATGTTTGGTGTCTCTTTCTCTCACAGCGGCACCAACCTCAATTTACTTTTGTCTCACACTATTTGTAAGGGTGCTGCAACGTTAAATAATCAAAATAAAATAAGTATACCTCTCAAGTTCATCATGTAACTTTAGTATAAAAAATTATTAGGATGGCTTGATAATCCATTTTTATATGTAATCATAAAATTTTAAGTTTAAATAATGATTTAAATCAAATAGATCTATATACATATAAAAATTGTAAAAATAAACAGTCCAGATAATATACAGCAAGATGCACTATTTTGGAACTCAAAATCTCTTTTCCCATATCTATATATCTCGAAATCAAGATGATCCATTAGAGGATTTTCCAATGTTGTATACTTACTTTCTCTCAGGCAAAAGACTAACTCGATAATAATTTTTAATTCAAAGTTTTGAGAACCACCTAAGATTATTCAATAGAAAAAAAAAAAAAAAATTGAATTTTGAGTTTTCTAACACATTGATCTCACCTCTGAAAATTCGAACCGTTTCAATATAATATCGAGACATTATTTTTCTTAAGCATATGGCTTGAAGAGGTCCTCAAAACTTGTTAGTAATACTTCTAAATTAGTAATACTCCTAAATTATTTTTCTTAAGCATATGAACTTTATATTTTTGTGATTCTGTATTCAAGCCCAAATACCCTGCTTCATAAGGAAGTATGCTCACAAGACAGTCTTTTTATTTATTTTTACTCAGCATTCCTAATATTGATTTTAGAGGGGCAAGATGGTCTTTTTACTTGACCTATTTGCCAGAGAAAAATACTATTTTAGCCCTAGTTTTTCAGCATTAAGAAGTGAGAATCATGTGGAAACTTTTTGTTCTGAAGGGCATTTTTTAAAATAGTACCAATACTTTGCCTATACACAAAGATACCCCAGATTGCTCTACATTTCAAATACCGCATAGCTGCATTTAAGAGTTTTTCAATAATTTTTTTGAGTATATACCTGATTGATAAAGAAACTTAAAAGCCTCAAAATGTAATCTGTTGTCATTTTACCCCGGGGTTTCAACCCATTTCTTGATATTTTCCCTTTTATTTATTGTCTCACTACAAAGTCTACTGTTAATTCATGCTAAAAAGAATAAAATAACCCATGATAAAGCTTCCAAAACTGAGATGCTTTACAGGCATCATAAATACAAACAAATTGAATAGGAAACATTTTCTCAGATTCCAAAACCGAGATGCCTTAAGAGCATCATGAATACTTACAAATGGAATAGGAGACGATTTTTTTCAAAGTTAAAAGTCCTCATCAGTTGTAAAAACATGGTTGTCCACTCCATTGTGGATGTTAGACATGACTGAAGCTTTTTGATAGTCACCCACCCTTCTCTCAAAGAAATTTGCCTTTCCCCTGCTCTCAGAAAAAGATAAATCAAAATGAGTTCTGATTTAGAGAAAATACCAAATATTTTTTATGTGTGTGTGTATGAGAGAGCGAGAGGTAAAATATCAAGAGAAAAAATATAAAGGAATGATAAACATAATGAATGGGCAAAATCGGAAGCTCAGGAGAGGTGGGTTACAGTTTAGGACCATGATTTGTCACCAACCTGGCCACTAATACACTCTTAAACCAACTTATACCAGACTTTTCCAGGAGAATGCAAGATATTGCAAACAATTCAGAGGAAATACTATGTCACAATGAACCTTATTTCTATTTCTGATCAACTAAGGAATATAATCAACTTGGCTATTTTTCCAATCCTGTCAACCAGTAGTTCAAGAACCCAAAGCTCAAATGATCAGAGGTACAAAAAATAAGTGCAAAGCTGACGACAAAAGTGAAATCTACAGAAAGAAAGACACCTAAGTTTAATTTGCATATATCATACCATCCTGGGTTCAACTCTAACAGCTCATCTACCCCACCCCCAGATCCAAGAGAGAGAGAGAGAGAGAGAGAGAGAGAGAGAGAGAGAGAGAGAGGGGAGAGAGAGAGAGAGAGAGAGAGAGAGAGAGAGAGCATAAATAAAGGAGTTAACTCCCATTTAGGAGTATTTCTGGGGACCTTAAAAGTTAAAATCTTCTCAAATACATTTATACACTCTAAGATCAATTTCATAAAATGACTATTTGGATCTAAAAAAGTGCTCCAACTAAAATCCTCTCCAAGCTTTAATTTGCATCATCCATTGATGTACATCAAACCTTGTGATTTTTTAGCTCAAAATCATTAATTATTAAATTTTTGAAATTGGAACAAGAGTTGCTCAAACTTGTTTAGATATGGTTTTGGGTCCCACAAATACCCCTAAGGAAGAGTTTGGCAGCAGGTCCTAATGAGCAGTTTGGACCGACCAGTATGGATTAAAAAAAAGAAAACATTCTAGGACCGACCGGTCCATCACATAAGTGTCTAATGATAACAAACAACAATGCCGAGATGAATACGTCAGATTTATACTTCTCCAATTATTCTATAAATCCCACAGTTGCATTTGCAAGTAATGCTAAATTCTTTCTGATAAAATACACAAGAAGCTTGCACTTTCACTGAAAAGACTAGGAAGTTTAGGCCTCATTTGAAGAATCAATGCAGAAAAAACACCACCATATTAGAAACTCTTGAAGCGTTAGTAATTGCGTGACAAGAAGGGGCATCCTCATTCAACATTCAACATACAACTAATCCGATGCTAACCCATCCCCATATATGCAACTGACAATCAAAACAAAAACTAGTTTATAAAGAAAAAAGAAGCCGTGGTACAGAGTATACTCACTGCAAAGAAATGAAGTCCATCCACTCAAATGGGTTTTCAACGTTGTACTTTTTGTGGTAACCTAAAGAAACCTGGACAATCCATTAACAGTATTATTTTTGTACAGCTTGATAGCCATTGGTATACAGATTTTGCCAACTGTATAACCATTTTGTAAATAAATTAGTTAACATAATACAAATCGTAAAGTTAAACGTTTCTCAAAAAAACATAATACAAATAGTTAGCTTTCAAAAAGCAATATTAATGTATACTATTTTGTTAATAAAATTTTATAATGCATAGGTTATTGAGATAAATAATTGAAAAAAGCTAAAAAACCTGACAAGCTTTACCAGCAAACGATCAGCAACAAATTTTATGTATTGGCTCATAAGAACTGAGTTCATGCCAATCAGATCACAAGGAAGAGCTTCACAGACAAATTCAGTTTCTATTTCTACGGAATCATGCACAATTTGGTGCACCCGTTGTTCACTGAGAGGCCTTCTCAGCAAGCTGTAACACAAAAAATATGAGACAAAGCATGCTTCTTTGCTCGATTAATGAAGACAAATTACTTTGGAAGTAATAGCTCACCTATACAACAAACAAGCAAAATCACAATGTAGACCCTCATCTCTTGAGATAAGTTCATTCGAGAAGGTTAATCCAGGCATCAAACCTCGCTTTTTAAGCCAAAAAATGGCACAAAAACTGAGAAAAAAGTAATGGTAGTGAATTTTCCATAGAGCATCAAAAGGAACATAGGAGAAAACTTAACTAACTAAATCAAACCTACCTCCCAGAGAAGAAAATACCCTCAATGCATGAGAAGGCAACAAGTCTTTCTGCAAATGAATTTGAGCTGAGAAAGAATAGGAATGGTAAAAAACTGAATATTCTTAATATCAAACAAATTGTAAGAGAAAATGACCTTATGCTCATTATAAAATTAAGCAAGCAGAATAGCAAACTTTGAGTTCCATTTCACAGGACACAGGGCATGGCTCTAAAGAATTTATAACAAAAACACATATTGCATGAATCTATGGCTTACCTGACATTTCCTTGTTTTAGAAAACCGCTCAGCATATTAATGTGTAAGATGTTTCTTTTATTAAAATATTGAAGCATTAAAGTTACATCTCAGAATCCAAAGGAATGTCATGATTCTCACTAAGTGGGTCGTGAAGAGCTTTGGTCCTATATACAAGTGATTTAGGCAGCAATGAGAAGACCTCTTACTGTAATGCAAATAAACAACAAGGACCACAAAGAAAATAGGTGAAACAATGACAGAACCATCCCAACACTTAAGGAATATAAACAAATATGTTACTAACAGAAAAACAGCATATGCAATCATGTAATAGTCTGATACAATGAACTATTTATTATGAAGCAAATAGTGGAATCAACTGGGCTAAAATAACAGCAGGATTGGCACATTCTACATATGTTGCCTTATTCTCATAGAAATGATAATAAGGAAAAGTAAAGCATATGATGACAAATCACAGAACTATCCCTATGCTTAAATAATGTATAAACACATACATAACAGAAAGTGGAAATGACCACTCTCTCTCTCTCTCTCTCTCTCTCTCTCTCTCTCTCTCTCTCTCACATACACACACACACACACACACACCCCTGGATATTCAATTTGAATTAAGGACAAACTATGAAGATTGAGCTGTCAACCATACACAGACGAAGTACTACACCATTGTAGCAAAGTACATGGGATACTAAATTTCTATGTCCCCACTTGATCAGGCAAGCAATGCAATTGAGAGTATAAAAGGATTCTACGTTATCTTCAAGCTAGAGCAGCGCTGCTGTTGACAATGTTGATCCAAAATGGTGATACATTGGACGACTCTAAACCCATAGAACTCGAGCCTTAGTGAACGCTCCAATCTCTCTGTTACAGCCATGTCTAACTCCTTATCCTTTTAAAAACAGGGCAACATCATTCCCCAATCTCTAAGGGCATGTTCAAATTTTAGAAGACGCAGTTTTGGAAACTGAGTCTTACTTCCATGGTCACCAATGGTACCCACGTTATCCATTTTTCAACATTTAAAATAATGAAAGTGGATACCATGGTATCCATTTTTCATGTAGCACTTCCTGTTATCAAACAGGGAAGTGCTACAGTGTCTGGAAGAAGCGATTTCCGAAACCACATTTTCCAAGATTAAAGCGCACCATAAAAGAACGTGCCCACATTGAGGTTTCTAATCGAATATTAAAGATGAAAAGAACAAAAAGTAAATGACAACTAAGGTGAAAAACAACATCTGTTCTCTATCACATATAAAGGAATGACAAAATGTAGAAACAATCAAAATACAACTGAAGTGGAATACCATTGAATCCAATCTATAGCCCACTTGGCCTTTCGAGCCACACAAGAAATACTCTCTATGGCGTTGAATAACCGTTGCTTCTCTCTAGAATCTTTGATGTAAGTCTCCAAAAGTAAGCTATACATTTCTGCAGAGATATTTTTTGCAAAAAAAAGAAAAGAAAGGAAGAATTAACTAGAGAACCAAAACATATCCAAAAACTTTCGAGTTACCTCAAAATCAGTTTCAGGGCTTTACCAGAGTGGATATTCTCCATTGCTATCTGGAAACCATAAAATGCCCGAGCCTACAATTGATCCAGAGCAATATAATTAGAACTGTAGCATTGGACACTTAGCCTTTACATGCAAAGAAAAGAAATTATAGGATAATCTTTATACAATTGGATTGGATACTTAGCCTTTATAAAACATAATAGAAAGAAGTGCAGAAATTGATATGTGACCTCAGGCAGCTGAATATCATTCAAGAATCTAGCAGCTAGGTTTTCCAAGACAATTCCATCCGATGAAGCAAAGAACGCAAGCACATGACTTATGAAGTGCTTCTCATTGCCTGAAAGGCTTTCCCATTGATTAATATCGGCAGAAAGATCAACTTCCTCGGCTGCAATTAAAATTTGACACCAAAGAGAAGTAAACTGTCAGCTAAGAGAAATAACATAAATAAGCAGTTGGTATAAAGTTTCGGGCTGATTTTAATGTAATCCGTAATGATGACGAATTCCAATGAATGGTAAAAAAAAGAAGCAAATTCAATACAAGAAAAAAGCAGAAAACAAAAAGAAATATATAAAACAGACTCCCAAGAAACATATTGCACCCAAAGATTGTACAACAATCAAATTTGACTAAACAAAAAACAAAAGGAAAAGGAATTCTGAAGAGCTAAGATGGAACTGCCAATTTGAAAACAAAAAGCAAGAATCAGCGAAGAAATTAACCAAATCGAAAAAAAAAAACCATGTTAAAAACGCAATCCAGAAGCAGAAAAACAGCGAAAGAAAGGAAAAAAAAAAAAAATGGTAGCAAGATAAACAGAAATTCTTAAATTTTCAGTCCTTAACAATCTAATTGGATTCAGAAAAGGTGAAATGACAGCCAAAAATAAAAAATACAGTATTTGGGTTCTTGAGAATTGCCTGGAAATTTTAAAGATTAGAGGTTCCAATATGCGAAGAAAGAATTTAACGAGAAACCTTGTCAATTGTGAATAACTGAATATGAATAACTTAATTCAGACTAAATGAAACAGGGTAAAAAATAAACACAGAATACAAAAGAAATAACACATAGGAAAAAGAGGAAATCCCTGAAAAGCTAAGTGAAACGTGAACAAAAGTAAGGATTGAATAAAACCCGAAAATCAAGGGAAAAGCAAAAATTATAATAAAATATGTATGGTACTCAAAGATAAACTTTGAAATAAATCTATTAGATAATTTAGAAAAAACCAAAAAAGAAGAAGGTAGCAAACAATTTTTATTAGAAAAAAATAGAATTTTGCCAAAAAAAAGAAGGGCTTGAAACCCAATTCAAAAACATATATAACAGAGAAGTACCCAATTTGAAAACCCCACGTACCAAAAACCATACCAGAGCTAAAAAGCAAATTTTATTCATAAACTTTTGAAATTGCGAACCAAAAAAGAAGAGAAAAAAAAAAGATCAAAAAATAATACCAGTCCAGAAGCTTGCTTGAGCTTTCTTGTACATCTCCCAGAGCTGCTTGTGTCTGATAGGGAACATGCAAAACCTATCACATTTTTCAGTTAATATCTCCTCTTCTTCTCTCTCTCTCTCTTCTTCTGGTTTCATCGCAGAACCCATTGCAGTCCTACACATGAATCATAGGCTTCTGAGAGAGAGATGAATCATAGGCTTCTTAGAGAGAGAGAGAACGCTAAAACCCCTAAAACCAGGAGAAGACAACTACGAATTTTGGGAGATTGATAAGGATGTTTGGCATCGAAAGCCGAGAAGTTTTCTGGAGTGCCTATAATAAAATATCTGCAATTTGTGCGCTCACGTATAGTATGCTCCCAGGTGAGCATAGTTTCGTTTTAGTTTATTTCTACTCTTTCTATTAGAAGACATTATTTCAATCGGGAATTTGGGAAGTGACCGAGAATTACTAGATGATTATTCTATAAATAAATAAAAATTGAGCTTTAAACCTTAAATAGAATAATAATAAAAATTAAATACAATGTGTCCATTGGGATCCAGTAAACTAATGAAACGTGTAACAATTTCTCATAAGCATTTTTCATACAATCGCACATATTACTTTCAACCCGAACTCCTGACCTGGATCTGATTGGTTTTGCATAAGTGGCCTATATTTCTTAGGGAAATTACAAATATATATATATATATCTGCTATATTTTACGTTATTACGGATGTATCAAATAGTTTTCGTTATTACTTGTATGTCTATTTTTTATTTTTTATAATGTAATTTTTTTAAAAATACGACTTTATTTTTTTTCAGATGTTGAATAACCGAATTGGAGGGTTTTTCGGATGTTCAACATCCGAAAATAAGCCGAAAGTTCAATGTTCACATTCCCATTTTCGGGTGTTGAACATCTGAATTGAAGGGTTTTTCGGATGTTGGACATCTGAAAATGTCATATTTTCGGATGTTTAATATCCAAAAATATGACTTTGAATTTCCAAAAAGTCTATGGAATTTCGTAGTCATTTTCGGATGATGAACGCAGTCATTTTCAGATGATGAACATCCAAAAATATGATATTTTCTGATGTCCAACATCCAAAATTATTTTTGGATGTTCAACATTCGAAAATGTGATATTTTCGGACGTCCAACATCCGAAACCATTCTCACAAGGAATATAATGTATACATAACCCTTCAATTCGGATGTTCAACACCCGAAAATAAGAATGTGAATGTTAAACTTTCGACCTATTTTCGGATATTGAACATCTGAAAAACCCTTCAATTCGGTATTTCAACATCCAACAAAAGGTAAAGTCATCTTTTTAAAAAAATTACGTTATAAAAAGAAAAAAACGGATATGCATATAATAACGAAAACCATTTGGTACATCCGTAATATCGTAAAGTGTAACAAATATTTATGTAAATTTTCTCTATTTATTAACATGCAGCTGTGAGGAAAATCAAAATTCATTATGCATGCATGTACCCAAACATGTATATATGGTCAAAGACACCTAAATCATAACAGTGAATTGGTAAGGGATTTGTTCGAATCAAAATGAGACTGATAATCAAATTGGGACGGATGACTTATCTAATCAATTTGATTGTCTTAGAAATATTAAGAAAATATGAATAATACTCTTACAATATGTAATACATTAAGAATATGTTTCCCACTTTGCTAGCTGATCAAATCAGTTGGACTGGCTAAAACCAATCAAACAACAGTAAATTTAATTTTTACTTTAGATTAGACCAACCGAGGTTGCGGTCCGATGAGTCAGATCATGGGACCGCTCCAATTTTGATAACTATGGTCTAGAATATAGAATTAGGCTAGAATGTTTTAATTGAAGATGTAGAGTTCGGTGTCACCATATAATTTCTTGTACTCATACTCACGACTGGACTAAAAACCGAAGACTTTTTGAGTCATTTGGGATCCGGTATTTGCAAAACCGGGTTATGCATCAATTTGTAAAAAATGGTTTTAGAAACAATGTCATTTGGGTAGCTTTTGGATTAACTTGGTATATAACAAGTCTCTTTGCTTAATATTAAGTTACAAATCCCTGCAAATCTAAGGGGGCACAAAAAACTAAAAAATATTGTGTACAATTTCACATCCATAGATGAGCATGAATATAAGAAAACACAACCCTAACCCTAATCTTCACCAATACCCCTTGCAAGAACAAAGTCCTTCTCTAAAATGGTGAAATCTATTTCTATCTCTCATCACTATAGTCCTCTCGTATGCTAGGGACACAAGCATCATAAAATTGTGACAGTCATGACAAACTCTTAGGGTTTTCACAATGTAAATTGGCTCCTTAGGGTTTGTTCTGATTAAACCGAATGCAAGTGCTAATTTCTCACTATGTTGCCTTAAGGACTTCCTTTTCTCCTCCTCATCTACACCAAGTAGCACTTCCCTAGTGTCTAGGGCATAACCCAAAAACCCTATTTCTCTAAATACATTCTCCAATGTGGCATTGATCTTTTCTATATCTTTGTGTACCCTGTCACCAGCTACAAATTCATGTAGCACACCATGGACCTCAATGTAACTGCATCCAGGTGCTCTTTGCACTCCATCAATCACCATTGATTTTCTAACCCTGGAAACATCAGCCCACCTATTGAATGAGGCATACATATTAGAAAGGAGCACAAAATGGCCACCATCTTGTGTGCCAAGCTTCATGAGTTCTCTCCCTACTCTCTCACCCAGCTCTACGTTCCTATGAATCCTACAGGCATTGAGTAGTGCACCCCAAATGGCGCTATCCGGTGCCATTGGCATCCCCTCAATGAGCTCCTCGGCCTCCTCGAAGAGGCCTGCTCGTCCGAGGAGGTCGACCATGCAAGCGAAATGGTCAAGCCCGGGTGTGATGTGGTGCACTTGGGTCATCTTACGAAAGCAATCTCGACCTTCAACGATCAAGCCACCATGACCACATGCACAAAGTACCCCTACAAATGTGATCCCATCAGGTTCTATCCCTTCTTTTTCCATCCTAGAGAGAAGGGAGAGGCACTCTTTGGCTAGCCCATGCATGGCTAGCCCCTTGATCCTGACAGTCCACGAGACAAGGGTCTTCTCCGAAATCTCCTCAAAAACTTCGACTGCTTTCTCTATCTTCCCACACTTGGCATACATGTCAACAAGAGCAGTCCCGACAATCGGATTGAGGCCCAAATTGCTCTTCCATATATGTGAATGGATCCACTCCCCTTGCTTTAGTGCACCGAGGTGCGAACAAGCTGTTAGCACGCTCGCTAGCAAAGCTTCATTAGGCCTAAACTTTGTGACTTGCATCGATGCAAAGAGTTCCAATCCCTCCATGAAATGCCCACCCTGCACATAGCCAGTCACCATTGCGCTCCACGCCACAACATCTCTTTGAGGCATCTCATCGAACACCCTCCGTGCCCGTTCTATCTGACCACACTTGGCGTACCCGCTTACCATCGACGTCCAGACAACTATATCACTTCTTTCAGTCATTTTATCAAAAATTTGGGATGCTTTCTCCACTAACCCAAATGAGCAATACATGTTAATGAGATTGCTCTTGACAAATGCATCATCAGATAGGCCAACCTTCAACATATGTGCATGTATTACCTGCCCCTCCTGTTGGGCAGAGGAGGCAGTGGAAGCCTTGAAAAGGAAAGGATAGGTGTAATTGTTAGGCATGAGGCCATGGTTTAGCATCTGGAGGAAGAGTTCTAAGCTTCTTTGAGGAATGCTACTTTTTGAGTAGCCTCTTATCATAAGGTTGAAAATAAGGAGGTCAGGGTTAAGCATTTGGTTGAAGAGAAGTTGGGCATAGTGCATTGAGCCATGAGGGTCTAACTCAATGCAATGAGTGAGGATTTGAGTGATTGAAGGGTTGTGTTGAGCCATTCTCCTTTTGATGAGTTGGGTATGGATTTGATAGGCATATCTTAGGTCTTTAATTGGGGGCGAGGGATTTGATGGAGAATTTGGCCATGAATTAAAGGAGGTGTTTGGAGGGTGGGTGCACATAAGGTACAACATTTTGGGTGTGGGCTTGGGTATGTGTATTGGACTTGGTTTTGGTGCTAGTATTTGAGGCCAAATATATCCATCATGGACTTGGTTGTGGTGCTAGTTTTTGATGCCAAATATATGTCTAATAGGAGAGGAGAGGTGGGATAAAGTTATATTTTTCATTTTTAGCCTTATAAACAGGTCCGATCCGGACCCCAAACTGGACCAGTAGGGCACGTCTAGGTTAACTTGGACTTGAAGTAGACCTAGGGGTGAGAACAGGTCGGATCGGGGCCGGATCCGAAAAGTATGCATCAAATCTGGGTTCAAATTAGATCATGGATATTTGGATCCAGATTTAGATCTGAATAGTATACATCAGGTTCATATTCAAATCTGAATAGTACACATCAAATCTAGAATTGAATCTAAATCCGATTTATCAAAAGATATGAAGAGATAGAAATATGAGATAGAGAAAGAAAACGTGGAGGGAGAGAATGGACTCCATTATCGAAAGAGAGGAAGAGAGAAATGTGATGTTATAAAAAGAGAGAAAGAGATAAAAATACGGGATAGAGAGGGAGAGAGTGTGGAGAGAGAGAATGAACTCCATTATGGAAAGAGGGAGAGAAAAAATAGGGCGCTATGGAAAGAGAGGGAGAGAGCTGGATAAATATCGGGGGAGAGTTTTAAATGAGTTATTAGGAAAGAGAGATTGTGTATGAGAATATTGGTGAGGACATAGAAGAGAGAGAAAACCGGGAGAGAGGGGAGAAATTTTCATTTATTAGGAGAAAGAAAATAGGAGATAAATTTTAGAAAAGTTAATTTATTAAGAGAGAGATTGGAAATGAGAGAATGGGATGAGAGAGAAGAAGGATGGGCAAGAGATGACATGCATGGCATGAGAGAGATATGGGGAGAGAGAGAAGAGAGAGATGTGGGGAGAGAGAAAAGAGAGTCATTAATATGGTGGGATAGGTAGCTAAAGAATAGGGAGTCTTGCACTCGTTTAATATATAACTAGTAATATGCTTGTGCATTGCAAGTGATATTTAAATATAAATCATTAAAACATGTTTATCATTGAAAAGTATTTTCAATAAAATAGGTTCTTAGATATCATTGAATTTATCCTCACTATTGAATACCTTTATGAAATAATTATGATTTTTTAAAAAACCATGCAACAAATAAATAATTTAGGTATACTATTTGTGATAAAATATGATCATAGGGAGATGAGAAATTTTTAAATGCTATTTTAAATAGAGCAATAAAAATTGATATAGTGCAAATGAAAAATAGTGGGAGAAAGTTAGAGGAGATGTTATCAAAATTCATAATTAGAAATAAAAATTACTCAAGTATCTCATAAAAAATTAATTAAATTTTATATATACTTCATCACATTTTTTTTTGCTAAAAATATAATATTGTAGTTACAAAAGCAATTTATTTAAATAGTCATAAAATTTTTAAAATACATATAAAGGAAAAAATTGAGATGAAAATAAATCAATACATCATGTAACATAAGAATCAAAAATAAAAAATAACTAATTTTCTACTTCCCAATAGAGATACTAAAAGAGACACAAACCATTTGAAAAATAGCAAGAGAAAGCAAAGAAAGAGTCATATTAATAAATAAGTTATATGCAATTAAAACAACAACAATAACAACAACAATAATAATAATAATGGTAATAACAACAACATCAACAATAATTATAGTTGTTGTTGTTATTGTTATTATTATTGTTATTGTTATTATTATTATATTAAAAAGATATATAGGGGGTGAGCATACTCAAACCACTTATTTGTTGTATTTAAAAACTACATTACAACTTCTAAAATATAATATATATATATATATATATATATATATATATATAGAGAGAGAGAGAGAGAGAGAGAGAGAGAGAGAGAGATGACATATCTTCTATCTTTTATTTAGAAAATTATTTCTAACAAAAAAAACTGCGAGAGAGTACTAGGATAGTCTAGAGAAAGAGAGACTTAAAGAGGGAGATATGAGTGACAAATGAGAGAGGTTATAAGTGATATCTAATAAAGGAGTTATGACTTAGAGAGACATTAATTACCGGTTATATAATGGGAGAGAAAAAAGGTGGGAGGAGAGCAGGGGGAGAAAAAGGTGAGTGGTAGAGAGTAAATTAAATAGAGAGGGATAGAAAAGTGGGAGGTAAAGAGAGTAAATTAAATAGAAAAAGAGAGATAGAGAGACATCATATTAAAAAAGGAGTTACATAAAAAGTAAAGAAAGAATTATTTATATTTATGCCTTTTTGTGTATATAGGAAGAAGAGAGTAACATAAAAACATTACACTAAAAAAAGAGTTACCTATATTTATACCTACATTAAAAAAGAGTTACCAATATTTGTGGTTTTTTATGCATGTGGGAGGAAGAGAGAGTAAATGTGGGAGGGGGTAGGAAACATAACAAATTAAAAGAAATTAAAAGAGAGATATTTAATATGGGGAGAGGAGAAATGAGAGAGAGATTAATATGGGTGAGAGAAACGTAGGGGACTTGAAATTATTAAGAATAGGAAGAGAAGAAGGATGATTGAATGAAGGGAAAGAATGGGATGAGATGGCATATATGGGCATGAAAAAAATGTGGGGGAGAAAGTGCATGAGATGATATGTATGGGCATAAAAGAGATGTGTGGAAGAGAGAGTTATTAATATCGTGGGATATATGGCAAAATAATAAATAGGGTAGTTCTCTCGCTTAATATATAAAATAGATAGATAGATAAAAGATTTCTATAAAGGGTGTGGTTTCCCTAGTGTTGCAACCTTAAACAATCCATTTAAGGCACACCTTCAAATTTTATCATAATATATAATTTTGATGTAAAATACTCTTATGATTATCTCAAAATTAATTTTCAAATCTAATTATAAAATATTAAACTCCAAAAATGATTAAAATCAAGTAGATCTATAAACATATGAAAATCTTGAAAATGGACAATCTATATAATGTGTTGTCAAATGCACCATTTCTGGGACTCAAAATCTTTTTTTTTCTCATAGTCATTCAATGTTGAAACAACTTTTACTGATCGATTTTTGAGGTGTATCCGTAGTTCTACATTTTAAGGTTGCAACATTATATAAATTTTTCCCTTCTATAAATGAAATAAATGAAGGGTGCAGTTTGTATTGAGCCTAGGCTCTAATCAATCAAATTAGAGCCTGCTTTCAAATAGTGTCAAGAAATGTGGTTTCAATATTGAAAATCTTTATGATAGCCTTAAAATATATTTCCATCTTTGTCTATAAAGTTTAAAGCTTAAAAAATCGTATAGAGCGACAAATCTATGAAAATTTAAAAATTGACGGTCCAAGAATGCGTCAAAAAATATACTATTTTCAAAACTTAAAATACTAATTTTTTCTCATATTCATGCATCTCGATGTCAAGATTATCAATTTGAAGATACTGGGCATCAAAACAACTCCTCTAGTGAAATTTTTTAGGTAGGCTCAAATGTGATTTAGAGCTTCAGCTTTATATAAGTTTTTCCCATAAATGAATGCATAGATATACGTAAACTAGCGAAGCTTTGGAGTTTGGAAGGTAGTGTTTGCCCACGAACCAATGCTATTAAATATTTGACCAAAATTGCCTATGTACCTTCTCTTAATTAGTTTTGCATACGTTGCTCTTTCTTTGTAATCCTCCTCCTTTCTTCTTTTGTCTTATTTTACCAAATTTAATATAAAAACTCACAACCTTGTACATTGAATTTTACCATGCAGTTCTCCAAGACATTTGATATTAGACAAATTTATCAAAATATAGCTAAAATTTTATCCGTTTAACACTTTACCTATTTATTAAAGTACATCAAAAATATCATTTATTTTTTATATGAATGTGGTTTGCATAAGGCTGTAATTTTAAATAATTAAATTAAGGTGCTCTTCTAAAATTCATCATAACATGTAATTTTGGTATTAAAAATTATTAAGATAGCCGGAAATATATTTTTATTTCTAATTATAGAATTTTAAACTCCAAAACTGATTCAAATCAAGTAGATTTATACACATGTGAAATCTTAAAAATAGTCAGTCCAGATAATATGTTGCAAGATGTAATATTTTTAGGACTTGAAAAAAAATAGTAATAATAATAATAATATAGATATATATATGTCAAGAAGATTTTCAACACTAAAATAGCCTTTTCAAATGGATTTTTGGTGTGCACCTTAATTCTATATTTTACGGTTGCAACGTTATATAAGCTTTTTTTAAAAAATATTTTAGTTGTTTAACTCATGATTAACGATGCCTTTTTTTATAATTAAATCAAAATAAAACAGACAAGTTGCTAAATAATTCCTCTCTTATTTGCATTTAGATGAACTTCTCTTTAAACTTCATGTATGCAGTGATAAATAGAAATAGGTCATTTCTATCTATTAGACAAACAAAATTATCGATCAAAAGTCTATGTTTTCTCAAATAAAAAATTGTTGAGCTAGACATATAGAAATTGCGTGCAAAAATACATATGAAAGTTTCAGATAAATCATAAAAGAAAAGTCTAAAATTTCTAAGATCAAGGTCTGACAATGGAGCTTGTTTGTTATGTACATGTGAACCTGGTACAATGGTGATGCTTCAAAGAGGGCAAAAGGATGCTTCTTGGCATTTTGACAAATGTTGAGGAAACAAATATTTTCACTGAAGAATATAAAGGGGCATCCACCCAATTACATCCTTCTCTCACTCTACCATTACTGATAGAGCTCTTCAAATCTCTGTACAATGAAAGTGTTGGTGGTGGTGGTGGTGATGGTATCAATGGCCAATGTTTCAATTGGTGGTTGTGCAGCTTCTTGCAACTCACAAGGTTTAAATGTGTGTGCAGGGGCCCTCTTTAACTTCATCCCACCTTCAACCTCATGTTGCTCAAAGCTAAAGCAACAAGCTCCATGCATGTGCCAATACTCCAAGGATCCCCACCTCCACAACTTCATTGCCTCTCCAAATGCCAAGAACATAGCACAAAAGTGTGGCACCCCTCTCCCTAACTGCTAGATTAGAGGCCCTCTTTCTCTCTCCTCTCTCTAATGTTTGTTTTGTTGTGGGGCTTGGGTTCAGATTTCTTCATATTGATGCACCCTTTTTTCTTTTTCTTTTTTTAAAATGTGAATTGGGTTGAGATTTCTTCATATTTTTTTGCTGCCCATTTCACATATGGTTTAGTTTTCTTTATGAGAGAGAGAGAGACTAGGGTGATCCAGAGGAAAATAAAGTGAGCTAGTTGCTGGCATTTGAGTGATCTTGTGTTAAGTTTTTGGTGCTTCCGCCTTTTATGTTTGCTTTGATGCTTCTTTCTCTTCTTGAAAAAGTGTATTATGCATCAGGGGGTGCATAACTACATATGCGGTCTCAAAAGCATCATATGCCCATCTTAAAGATGGGGGTGGCCTCGAAAGCATCATATGCCCATCTTAAAGATAGGGGTGGCGGTGGCAGTGGACCCATCGAGACCCAGGGCATGAAGGTCTAAAAAAGTGTTCAAACAATTTAAATATATATATAAAAATACTAAATTATAAAAAGCATATAAAAAATAATTAAAAGGAAAATGCCTTCAAATAAAATTGAAAATTAGTGAAAAAAAATGAATTTTAACGAATCTATCAGGATGTCATCTATAATTTGTCTCCCTTTGATGAAGGCCGATTGAGGTTCCAGAACAATACTTCAAGCCTAGTAGAGTGAATCACCTCCTGCGCAATCAAGATGCCATCACCTTTTTATGAAAGCCGATTGAGGTTCCAGAACAATACTTCAAGCCTAGTAGAGGGGATCACCTCCTGCGCAATCAGGATGCCATCACCCTTTTATGAAGGCCGATTGAGGTCCCAGAACAATACTTGAGATGATTGCGTTCAGCCTATTGGCCAAAACTTCTGAGAGGATTTTATATATTAAATTGAGAAGGCTAATGGGCCTGAAGTCTTGAAAGAACTCCAAGTGCTGTTTCTTAGGGATTGGAGTTCGAAACCTTATTAACCGTCATCATGAATAATTCATCAAAGAATATCTTCAAATTATTTTTCACAAGGTCCCAAAATTCTTGGAAAAAAGCCAACTTGAACCCATCAGGCCAGGGGCTTTATCTATTTTATGGGCAGACGCCTCTCTAAATTCGTCAATGTGGAAAGGTCTTTCCAATGACTTCACAAGAGCTGAGTTTAACAACTTAAATGGGAGATGTTCCAAGGAGAAGTGCATCAGAAAGCTTTAGAGAAGAGGCTGACTATAAAATTCTCCCTGCCCTGCTGGTCCCCTTCTGAAATTCCAGGAAAAGAAATCTCATCCATATTATTTGACTTGACCTCCTCCTAGAGTTAGCGATAGTATAGAAATACTTGGTGTTATCGTCCCCCGTCTTTAATCCAATCCATTTAGACCGAGATCTTTGGAACTAGAACGTCTCTTGGGCTCACAAGTCTTCATTTCTAATTTTGTGTCGCTGGGTCTTCCGATCAACAGAGAGCCCTTTTCTCTTGGGATTGTTCTTGGTGGTTCGACGCATCTAAGAGGCATTCGTCCAGAACCCGAGCCTTCAATCTCCAAATAACTATGTTTTTTTCAACGATTATCACAAATTCGTAACAGAAGGTTTTGATGAACACCTTTACGATCAAAATGCCTACAAATTTTGATAGATTCATGCCCTATTTGGCATGAAACACAAGGAAAGGCGGAAACCCAAAAAATGCAACTTTCGTGATAAAAAAACACAAAATTTTTCAACCATTTAATCTGTGAAAAAGCTGAATAAAGCTGTTTAAAGCCTGCATATTAGATCACATGCCAAAAAAACAAGAAAAATGATAAAAAAATGACAAATTTTGAAGAATCCCCCTGAAAAACACTGTACAGCTCGTGTTTTTTACGGGACTCGACGATTCCGTACAGTGAATCGACGAGTCACTGTACAGAATCGCCCAATTATCTCTAGAACCGAACAATTCCCGATTTTTTGAGCGATTCGAGACATCTACCCACCCCACCCTACCCTACCCTACCCTACCCTACCTTGGGACAATGGTATTCTGCCATACAACGTAGACGTCTGCCTTTAAGGTTTTGTTTTGTAGCCACATTAGTTCCAAGGCCCAAAAGCACCCCCAAGAAGGTCTAGCAAGAGGGGGTCATGGGGGTAAAGCTTTCACAAAAGATTTCGGGAATGCCAAATCCCAACGATTATCAATTCTGGATAACAGAGGCATGGCATGGATTCCGACCTAAGTAAATTATGTACCCGCCAATTCCAAGTCTAAAAGACCTTTAGAAAGGATAAAGTCATGTCTATTGTTTATCCTATATACCCCACTATACTGTACTATTCTATACGAAACTATACTTAGTGGGGTGTCTTCCTTGATTATAATCCCCAGCCGGACACCAAGGCAACTGGGACTAGGATAAAATATTAGACAAAGCGCTAATTTATGATTAGGGCCCATATACATTAGAGATTACAAAAAGGTCTACAGAAAATGAGCAAAGACAGAAGGGATCCTTTCACAGCCGAAGGGAACCCCCAAAATCTTCGAACCAGAGAGGCATCGGGGGAGGGCAAGCTAATTTTGTTAATTTGTAGCTTGTGAAGGACCTTCATGATGTCCTTACCCCCCCTGATGGATCCAGAAGAGCCAGCAGTGAAGGGGTCGAATGAGAGGTCCGCCTCCTTCTTCAGTCGGGAGCGCATCCTCTGAGGCCTCGGGAGTGTAGGCCACTCCAATTCACCTGCATCTATAGCCTCCTCTACCACTTTCATGGTGTGGTGCCCTTAAACTTAACACCCATAGCGTTGATCATGTCCCCGGCTTTCTCCCTAGTCACCCTCTTCTTGTCCTCCTTGCTGGGTTGCCAGTTTCGGGATCTGGGGGAGAGCTCCTCCTAGGAAGAGTCAGAGGACTCTGTCACAAACAACTGGGGGGAGGTGCGGAGAAGAAGCCAATAAAAGGGCCTTATGGAGGTCTTCATGCATAGCTTCCATCGATGGCTTCGACACAGTCAGGTAGCCCCAAGCACGGCCAGATTCCTAGGTGCTCCCTCCGGCAGTTCAGTGACTTGGGTAGGGTGGATAATGTCTATGGGCTCCTCATTAGTTAACTCGGTGATAGCGATCCTCTGGGCACCCATGGATGATGACGAAGGAAGGAGGTTTAGGTTTTCGATTGCCAAAGGAAAGCACAGTTGTGGAGAATAGGTTCTTAGAGTTATCCCCTACTTCAGGACAAGTATTTATAGGCTCAACCGGCAAATTGCAGAAAGGTAATGACGGAGACACCTCGAGACGGAGACTCCCTCTTCCTCTCCATCTTCCAAATGACGAACGGATAGACTTGGACGCCCTCCATCTTCTAGATGACGAAGGGCCGACACGTCAACCGAAGGTCTTTTGCCTTTAGGGTCAATTAACATTCGTGTCAAGCCGCTGGACGAGTCTTCAGATGAACACCAGAGCCTTCATCTTCCACACGTTTTGTTGAAATTTGGAATGCCCTCTTTTTTTTTTGGTAAGAACCTCCCTCCTCCCCCTCTGGTTTTTTACTAGAAATGGATGAAAACTTTCCGTCCGGGTATTTGGCTTTTGGCCTCCACCACCGGCTGAGCCAAAGAACCAGAGGAGGAAGAAGGGATGGGGTTGGACCCAGATTCAGGGAAAACAGTCACCGTGTTGAACTTCAGGATAAGCTTGTCTGGAATCATTTTCTTAGGCGAACACTCTACCCTTGCTTTAAGCACCCCACCCCCAGCGAAGCCCCAGCAGTCTCTAAGAGCTTCCTACATTCCTTGAGAACTTTCTCAAAAACAGACTTGGTCCCTCCAAAAGAAATGTAAAACCAATCGTTCGAATATATCTTTCAAAATTTCTTATTTTTATTTTTAAAATTTTATTTATTTTTACGTATTAGTGATATTCATGTTAGAGAGCCAAAATCCATTTCGAAAAACGCTTTATTAAGAGGGGCCACATTTCTGGATATGCGCATGGGGACTCATAGAAACTGTCATGGATAAAAAATAAAAAGCTTATATGAGGTTTATGCTTTGTATTAGAGATAAATGGTCTTAAACACAATACATTTTGCATAAGTCCGTTTTCAGGATTTTGGTGTTTGAATAGGTGATTATATAAGGAGATCATTTACGTTTGATACAAGGTGGTCGCAATTCCTTACAACTATTTGATATTAAATTTGATAGTTTGGATATGTGATAAAATTCAAAGAAATTTCTTCTGAAATTTGAGTTTGGTCAATGGAATATTTGTACCTACCCAATTTTACATCCAATAATGATTAATGGGATCATTTTGTATCAAAGATAAATAGTTTTTTTCTATATTTTAAAGTTTAAATTATTTTTAAGATCTCAAATTTTATAATTAAAAATAAAAAAATAAAAAATCTTAAACCATCCTTAAAATGTATACACCGTGACAAAGTTTAGAGGTGGGCCGCAATTTCATTGTTTAGGGTTGCAACTTTATGCAGCGGCAAACCTCGAGCTTATCAAGAGAGAGAATGGCAGGCTCTCAGGGCTGCGAGAACCCACCGATACTCAGCTCAAGCTGTGGAGAAGGCCTTATAGAAGAAATCGGAAGCCTCAATGCCTATGTCACTGGTTCTCCTGACTCTAAGCTTGCCATCCTTTTCATTTCTGATGTTTTTGGTGATTACCCCTCTCTCTTATACTGGCACTCAAGTTTGTTACTTCCCTTATTTCTATTTCTATGGCATGGTGCAAAAGATTTTTAGGAATTTGTCATTTTTGGCTGTGATTTTTTTTCCTTTTTTTTTTTTTTTTGACCTGTTTTTTATTTTTCTTCATTTTGGTGATACATGGATCTGAAACTCTGAATTGCTTTCTTTGTTGTTGGATTTTGGGGTCATCGAATTTATTAGGCTTTGTGATTGTTTTGAAGAGTATTTGGTTGGAGGAGAGCAAAATGGGTTTCTCTCTCTCTCTCTGAAATACTTATTTCTCTCTTTTAGTTTACGCAACATGCAGTTGACTAACTGTTTTGTTGTTCTCACTACTGGTATGTTTTATCCTCATTATTTTTGCTTATTTGCTTTGGTCTTTTCCAGGATATGAAGCTCCAAATTTGAGGTACTTTAGCTTTGACCCATGATCTCAAAAAACTGAATGCAAATGATTTATTTTGAACAAGTTCCAACCTTTAAATTCTGTCACCATAATCTCCACAAATCCCTTGATGTGGAATTGTGGAGGATTCTATTGCAAAATAAAAAATAGAAAAATTGTTGAAAAAACAGTGAAAAGCCAAACTATAAACAACATTTAAAGTCCAAAGGAGGTGGAAAAAATATATGACAGATGGGATTTGAAAAATATGATTTATAGCTGGAAACAATTTAGAAAAATCCAAAAAATGGGAGAATAGACAAATATAGCATATGATAAGAAAAACTCCCCAATCATCGTAAAAAACATCTATCATAAAACTCGCCAATCATCATAAAAAAAACCATCTAACTTTTTATACATTGATTTAGTGAAATAATATAAATATTTATTTTATTTTTATATTACTGAGTTTGTACCTAAAAAACTCGGTTTGGCAAGGTGCCAAATCCGAGTAACTCAGCCGAGTTCAAGTCGACTCATCTGAGTTTTAAAATCTGGGTTTATTCTCAGTTTTCCAGGGATTGTTGAATTAATGTTATTCATTATCCATTTACCATATTGTTTTCTCCAACCTTTATTGTATTTCTCATTCATACATGAAACAAATATCTTAATGCTTTAATCATGGTTTGAGTTTGTAGAAAGCTCGCTGACAAAGTTGCAACTGCTGGATACTTTGTAATTGTTCTGGACTACTTCTATGGGGATCCATACGTATCTGGGAGTCCTATCCAAGAGTGGATAAAGTCTCATATGCCAGTGAGTTTCGAATAATATCGATTGTGGTGGCGTTTCTCAAAAAAAAAAAATTCGATTATGGTTGTTCTTTTCATTGGAGACATAAGAATCTTGTTCTCTATGTTGCTTGAAACCTTTTGTTTAATTTTAAGTGTAAAAGTATATGTGCAATGTTCATTTCAGTGGATATTAATGAGTTGCCGATTGAAGAGTTATTTTGAAATTTCATGACTAATTCCTTCTCAATATGATTTTCTCCAAATCGCAGATCATTTAAGAGCCTTGCAGATGTTTGAATCGGGAATGTAGTCTTTGCAAAAAAATAGGGCTTAATACACCAAAGTCCTGTTCTCTCTATCAAACATAAACGGTTGCTTTTCTTTTTATAAACTTGAAAATTCCATAGGTTTTGGAGATTCTCTTACATATAACTTTCGTGGAAATTTTACCCCTTCTCTTTTGTGTCCTGCCGATTTGTGTATATTTCAATTAGTTGCTTTTATTTGTCTTCATAACTGCACCTTGGTCCTTTTCATGGTTGGTCGACATCTAGTCCTTGGTCCATCCTTCTAAGCATAAATTTGACTTGGTTCGTATTTTAAGCTCTGTAGCAGACAAACACATAATATGTGCTTCCCTACGCTTATCCCCTTTACATACGTCTCTCTTGCACCCTTGCAGGAAAAAGGAATTGAAGACTCGAAGCTGATTATTGCGGCTTTGAAAAGTAAAGGCATATCATCCATTGGAGCTGCAGGATTTTGTTGGGGAGGTGAGACTATCTCCTATTTGGTATGTAGTTATAAAATAATGGCTTGATCCGACTTGCATAAAAGAAAGGTAAAAAGAAGGGCAATCATGAATAAGATCTACAAACTTGGGACTGTTAAACAGACAGTATGAAGTTATGAGAAAGGCTTGAGGAGAAGGGGACACACTTGAGGAGAATCACTCGAGTCATTTAGAAAGGAGAGATTATAAGGAACATTTGTATCAGAGCATCATGGGTAGTTTTTAATACAGACTGGAACTTTCTATAAAATGATGCTTAAGCTAGAATGTTGATCCAGACTTGTTTTTTATGTTTTCCCATTTACCTTCAGAGCATTGTAGGTGGTTTTCAGTGCTGAACAGAACTTGCTATAGAAAAGATGTTTAAGCTAAAACGGTGATCTAGATTTGTATTTTTATGTTTTTTCATATACCTTCCTAAGGTTCACCATTTGTATGAACTTTTAGCCAAGGTAGTGGTAGAACTAGCAAAAATCTGATGACATCCAAGCTGCAGTACTTTTGCATCCCGCCTTCGTGAAACCGGAAGATATCGAAGGTCAGTCCGTTATTCATCAACTTCTTGTATGTTAGGACTGTGAAATGACCCTTTGTGGAACTTTCTTATCAAGGCTTCACCAACCATTTTAATTGTTTCCATCAAGCTCATATGTTTTTTCCTTTTCACCAGAGGTTAAATGTCCAATTGCTATAGTGGGAGCCGAGACCGACAGTATAACACCACCAGAAGTTGTGAGACAATTTGAAGAGGTTTTGTTGACAAAGAAGAAGGTAAGACACTTGACATTGTTTTCCATCAAGAGCATTATTACAATATGAAGAGTGGGATTGTAGACAATTGTGATATTGCACTCCGTTCCTTGCTAAACTCAAAATTACCACACAAAATTAGTATCACTGTGAGGATATACTTTTCTTTACTTACCTAAAATAATATAGCCCACTGATATTAATTTGCTTGGCATTTTGAGTTATGGTCTAATGGAAACTGCTCTGTTTTTTAACCATCAATACTTGGGTTTGAGTTTCATTTTTCCCCTAATCGAAAAAGGATAAGAGATGGGAATTGTTTTTGACCCAAGTAATAGCAAAACATGAACATGGACTAGTGGTGTTTTTCTTACCTTTTCCTTCATTTCTTATGCGGACCAATATAACACGTTTCATAATCATTACCAGTTCGTTTTCGGGGAATCTTGTTAATGAAGGCTGAATAATTTCTGGTTATTTTTGTTAGGTTGATTACTTTTTGAAGATTTCCATGGGAGTTGCTCATGGTTGGACTGTTAGATACAGTGTTGATGATGAGATAGCCGTGAAGAGAGCCGAGGAGGCCCATACCGACATGTTGAACTGGTTCAAGAAATATGTTGCTTGAAGGGCTTTCTTGGGCTTCCTGAGATCACTGGACACTAAGCATAACTACACGTATTTGATATGGTATCATGCAGTTATCTAATATTTGAAAACTAGGTACTTTGAGCTATATATTGATCAGAAAATTCTGGCGAGTAGTGTGTTTACCGCTTAAAGTCTTATGTTCAGTCGTCATATGAGCAAGCATATATGTATGTATGTGTGTGTATTATAGCATGTTAATGTGGTATGCTTCAATACGTTATGCAGGATATATTTGGAAGTAGTAAGAAAAGATATGAGACTTATGGGCCTCATTTAGGGTATCGTCCTTAATAGAGCGGAATGACAAACTAAGGTTTGTGTAGTCGACTCAAATTCATTTGTAAAAAACTTTGATGACGATGATGTATGAATGATAATGCAATTCTCCTAGAAACTTGTAATTCTTGGGGAATGACTATTCAAGTATCCTACTGAAAATTCTTCCCTGATATAAAATTAAGAAAATTAAAATTATATGAAATAGAAAGTTAGTAAAATCTACACTTAGGAAGAAAAATACGAATTGCCATTTTCTTTTATTTTTAGTTCCCCCTATAAGTAAGAATTTTGGTTCTTATTGTTGGGGGCTCCAGTTTTCCTTTCTCCTTCCCCCCTTTTCTCGTTTCTCTCAAGTGATTCAGAAGTCCTAACTCGGGCTCATAGTCGCCATGGTCCTGCCCCCAAGTTAGAAGCCCAGCTGGAGATCAAACTCACCCTGATAGGGGTGGCAATGGGCCCGGACCCAACCTAGGACCCGAGGGGTAGACCTAATCAAGGTTTGAGTATGAGTACAAAAACTTGAACCCGGTGCTCACATAAAATTGTAGTTTCAGTGTGGAAAAAACTTCAAATTGATCATCTTAGCCTTGATCATTTTGGCTGTGAAAAAAGATTAAGATTTCAAGCACTAAAATAGTGTGATTATAATTTATTATCTAGATGGTCTATTTTGCCTTAAAAATAAGTGTTTACGGATTTGTGTAAGATATGTACTATTTTTTTTAGTTTTAAATTTTATAGTCCATATTGGAATATGATTTTAGAGCAATTACGGAGATTTTCAATAGTCAAAGTGCTTTCCGGATGAGGATTCAAAATTTTTGGATCATATGATATATGGAAGTTAAAAATATAGGATAAGGGGATATTTTTCTAAAAAGAAATATTAATGCTCAAAATAATTTTCAATTTTTGTTATAAAAACTATTTAAAATATATTACAAACAAAATCTCTTATTCTTTTGAGATTTTATATAAATTATTTTATTTTTACTTTTTAAATTATTTTATTTTTACTTTTTAAATTATTTTATTTTTACTTTTTAAAATACCCATATCACCAACTAGTTAGAAGCTGATTTCGATCTAACTTGGCAGTTACCGATTCAAATGGACAATTTTTCCAACAATAGAGGAAAACCTTTGCCTGAAAGTTTTATTGGGGTAGGGTTGACTAAGCTGAGAGAGTGAGAGGTCTGTCTTGTTTTCCATTTCTAAAGAGAGAGCAGCAGCAAACCAATTAAATTTGCCCTCTCCTGTACTCCCCCCAACTCTTTCTCTCTCCCCGTGCCCGCTTGTGTTGTATTTGATCCAGTAATTTGGTGGGAGTTTGAGAAGAAAGTAATTGAATCAAAAATTTGGAGGTAGAGAGAGGGGGGAGTATGGAAAAAGTGAGTGATAAGAGGGTTTGGGGAGGGGGAGAGAGAGAGGGTGGGGAAGTAGGAGAGAGAGAGGGTGGGGAAGTATGGAAAGAGAGAAAAGGGTTTGGGAGATTCATGGGGGAGAGAGAAAAAGAGAACCAAGTGACGAGAGAGGGGGCTTTAGAAAAAAAATTTTATTAAAAAAATTTGTTTGGGCTAAATATATAAGATAAAAACCAGTAAAATTGGTTTAGAAGGTTAGAAGATATGATAGATTGAGTCTCTATGTCTCAAGATAGGTTTCGAAACATAGTCTTTATGCCTCAAGATAAGCTTTGAAACCAAAGTCTATGATAAATAAAACCTAAAAATAGGAGTCTATGGAGATATTTTCTTTTGAAAATATCATACATGAGATTTCTATGCAACTAGATATATTTTGAAACCTTGGGGTCATTTTGACAATTGAAACTAAAAAATAAGGTGTATATGGATATTTTCTCTAAAATTTAAAGATTTAAAAATACTGTAGATTGAGTAGATCTATGAACACTAAAAAAACTTGAAAACTAACGGTTCAGAAATGTATTACAAGATGCATTATTTCAATATTTGAAATCTATTTTTTCTTAGGTCTATACATCTTGCGTTCGAGATAATCAATTTGAAGATATTTGAGCATCAAAACAACTTCTTTTAGAGAATTTTTGAGGTGCACCTTATTTCATTGTTTAGTGCCTCGCTCTTATATAAATTTTTTCTTTTTATTAATAATTTAATTGATAATAAAGTTAATCTAGAAAGGAAACTCTCTAAATACTTCAGTTAATTATTACTTAACTTTATTGAAAATCTAATCCCTAAATTCTAGATATCATTAGATTTTTTATTTTACCATCACAATTGTAATCATAATAATAATAACGTGAATCACATGTGCACTTGCTAAATCGTATTACCCCATATGTGTTACCGCCAAATAATCATGCATATGTGCATGTATCCGAATGCTCTTGTTTCAATGGTCACTATCAAAGTGTTTGTTTCGGTTTCATTGGCCATAGTTAAAATTTCTCATGTCTCAACAGTAAAAGTGTAAAATAATCAATTTTGAAACTTCAAAATATTAGAAAAAGGTTTAAAATCGTGGTAGCCCTAATCACTCACACCCAAATCACACTATATTGTGATTTTCATTATCACCCACTGACACCTTCAAAACCTAACCTCTAAATTATTCAGAAAAAACGGAAGGAGCTTGCCTTCCCCGCTTAATTACTTAAAAACAGTAACAATAAAAACTCCATAATATTGTGATCCGGAAGTACAATCATCCAAACATGTACACACGAGCATGCACCAAAGAGAACAAAAATACCATACCATCTACAAGTTAAAATGATTATGTGGTCCTATCGGACCAAATAATTCATTCGGTCCCACAAGTCAAACATGCGCCTCAATAGGACTCCAAATTTTTTGCCTCAAACCCTCATGCTCGTGTTATAGAAAAGAATATATTTATATATTGCATCAACCAAGTATTATTGGTCTAAAAGGGTGAGGACCTTAAATTTTTCTTAGGCCGTTCTATGCCCAAAGAAAGAAGATGGGATGTGTTAGGTAGACAACCAACATAGAATTTTGTCAAAACTTGTTCTGAATCCTAAACATATAAAGCAGGTTAGGATTCATGTAGCCGCCTCATATAGTGGGGAAAAGTCTATCATGATGATGATCAACCTTGTATTATAAAAATAAAAGCAAATTATATCTTAAAAACCCAACGCAAAACGTTGCTTTGATACTTGAAAACCCTCCAAATCACCTCAAATCACCTCGACCTCAAGATATATAGATATGAAAAAAAATCATTTAACATCCAAAAAATAATGCATCTTGTAGTACATTTTTTGGATACTACTAAATATGCCTCATTTTGGAGCTTTAAATTTCATTATTAAAAATAAAAAAATATTTTCAGATCATCATAAGGATTTCCAATACCAAAATTACCTCTTCTTACATAGTTGGATGTGCATCTACTTTGGTTGTTTAAAAACTCATGCCTTATATAAACAACATCCTTTAAAAGGAAAAGAAATGCCAAAAGATTATATCATATGGTGCGAGCAATATTTAAAATTCCTACATAGGAGCCTTTTCAAGACCTTTTATATATATATATATATATATCAAAATATCCAAAAAATAAAAAACCCCATTAATCAAACCTTTTCATTTATTTTCCTTTTACCTACTACAACGTATAACATGCAAAAAATTTATAAGTATTATCTCTTGAAAGATGGGGATCACCCCTGAAGTTACATTTACATTCCCTGTTAAACAAGCAACATTACCCATTTGAGAAACAATCATTTTCCAATGTCCAAGACTTAGGATCAGTGTTTAAACTTGACTGATCCAACGCAGAACCGGCTGGTCAAATTGGAACTGGGCACTAACTGATCTGGTTTTGGTGGTCCAACTAGATATTTAAAAATCAAATTAAAAAATATAAAATCTCAAAAAGTAAGTGATTTGTTTGTAATGTAGGTTTAATCATTTTGGCAAAGATTGGAGAGTGTATTGCTATAAATACTTATTTTTACATTCTCATCTTTTTTAAAAAATTTCAAAATATTAATGAGCTAAATCAATTTTTTAAAATCCATTTTTTCACTACTTTTCGATTTCATTTGGGTGTGCTTTATTTAATCACATTTTAAATATATTTTTTGTATTTTTTGTATTTTTTTTATTTCTTAACACTTTTTAGACCAACCGAGATATGAGCATTTACGCCGGTTTACTAATTACTCGGACCCAGCCATTGGCATGTTTCCAAGGCACTGCTTGGGATTATTCAACTGGACTCGGCACCCTTCCACGTCTGAGTGACTTAGGTAATTCGAGTCAAGTCACTAAAGTGGTCCAGGTGATAGGTGCCACAATACTTTTTTAATTTGATTCCTATCACATGTTGGGGATATACTCTCCGCTAAACTATAAAAAAAGAAAAAAAAAAAAAAGGTTGATAGCTAAGTTGAAGAGGATACATCTGCAAAATATGTGTGTTATAGCGAACCAACGGCTAGATTTATCAAAGAAGAGCGTAAATGAGATTGTATCCAATGAGACCATTTAATGTGACCACCTTGTAAACCAAAGTCCATACTTTCCCAATCCTTGAACCTGTTTACTTTCTTCGAGAATCTTGTCTCACAGGTGGGACAATCACATGGGAATCCTTCAGAGCCCCTCAAAATATAGGATTCTTTCTGGAGAGAGAAATTGAGTGACAGAAAGGTTTAGAGAGAGAGAGAGAAAGGTTTAGAGAGAGCGAGAGTTGAAAGAGAGAGGATGGCTGGCCCTCAATGCTGTGAGAATCCACCAACACTCAGGTCGAGCAGTGGTGAAGGCCATGTTGAAGAACTTGGAGGCCTCAAGGCCTACGTTACTGGCTCTTCTGACTCTAAGCGTGCCATCGTTCTCGTTTCTGATATTTTTGGTGATTACCCATCTCTTTTTCAATCCTGAGTTTGTTGTTGCTTCATAGTTTGGAAGATACAAAGATTCATTCCTTTTTTCTTGTTCTTTTTGCTTTGGTTTTCTTATTGTTTTTTATGTATATGTGCCTGAAATTTTTCCCTGAGCATAAGATTGGGTCTACTTTGATGTGGATAAGATTGGGTCTACTTTGATGTGGATAAGATTACTTTTTCCCTGAGCATAAGATTGGGTCTACTTGGAAACCATTTTCTTTTGGGGGAGAAAGAAAATGGCATGATCTTTTTTGTTGGGCATTTAATCCATCTAAATTTCTGTTTTTTTATGTTGGTTTTAGGCCCCTGTTACATCTTCTTGTGCTTCATTCTATATGCCAAATTTGGATAACTTAATTTCAAATTTTCAACTAAGCCTATGTTTGGTGCTATAAATATTCTTGAGCAATTTGATTATCAGTTTGGGCTTCTGGTAATTCCTGTTTCAATTGATTGGTTTCATAATACAAGCATGCAGTCTTATTTCAAAACACCCCATTTATTTTCTAGCTGTTTTTTTGTTAATGAGTAGTTTGCTTTTTAAAATTTGTGAAGAATATCAGATGGGAGTTTCAAACTTTCTGTTTGCTGATTACTGAGGAATAATACTTCGATTTTTTAATGAGAACATGAAGAAAAGGCAATGGAACTTTGTTTTCCTTTTGTCGATGAGAACAAATAAGCCTTGGATTGCTTCTAAACCCAGAGTTTCTAGTTTTACCACCATTCAAGAATTAATCGGGCATGCATGTTTATCCTTATATTCAACTTTGGGATCTCCAAATGGGAAATACTTCTCAAAATCTGCAAAATATCAGCTGGTTTTACCTTTTCTTAATTTAATGGTAACTTTTGCTTGTACTCCTAGATTTGGAAACCTGATTGTATTTGTTAATCATGTTCAAGACCTATTGCTTTTATACCTTGTGACAATGGTTGAAATGTTGAGAGTTTGAGACTTTGATTTAGGGTTTATTTGACTTTGAAATAACTTCTTGCTGTATTCTTTTCTCATTGATGGATGGTTTTTGTAACTGTCAATTGGCTACCTGCATAACTCTTTCTCAATCCCATTTTCTTTTATGCTCACTGTGTTTGCTTGTTTCATCTCTTGTTTTTCAGGATTTGAGGCACCCAATTTGAGGTACTTTTAACTTCCACTCAGGCTCTCAGATAAATTTCTTTTTACTTTGTTCTATAAGTTAGAGTAACCAACATGTTATGTTTACCATTATTCTTATTCTGGATTTCTTTATTCTGGATTTCTTCATTTGATTATAAATTGGTGGTTGGGACCAACAAGACCACTTTCTTGCATTTAGATTTGAAAAACTAGTGTGTGCGTCAGGGGACGCACTTCTAGAATAGCATCCTCTGATGCATTTCAACACCCATCTTGGGGATGAATGTTAGAAATTGGAACAAAAAATTGTTAAAATCAATTGTGTACAAATTACGTCAAACAAATTTCATTTTTTCTTTTAATTTTTTTTTTCTGGGTTCATACTCATCATGGTTGAGATTTTCATTCTTCAAAATTTTGAATCTAAAATCCATCTCTAAAATAGATTCCGGAGAGGGGACTCATTTAAACCGATGATGAGTCTCTGCTGACTCATAAAAACCTTGTCCTTTAAATTTTGCCTCAACAGTTTACTTTTGAATATTTTGAGGGCTGTTTCTTCTATAATATGACTCACAGAAAATTTCAATTTAAGTTGTACAAAATATATCATGTTCTTTTTCATTTTATTATTAAATTGTTTTAAATCGTTCCCTGTCACCTCCAATTCTAGTTATTTCCTCAAATAAGTTCCATGCCACTAGTCAACTATGCGAAAATAACTGCCGAAAAACATTGTGAACTCAATTTCGTTAGAAAAATCATGGGCTTAATTTCATTCGCAATTTGCTTATAATCGTTTCAGTTCATTCATTCTCTGTATACGATCGTGAATTCCTTATTACATAACCTTCATCATTATTAATTTTCACAGTTCATAACTCAAATCGTATATCTCATCCAATAGGGCAAAATTACAGTATGATCTCAGGAAATGTCGTGTGCCGTAGTCCATTTGGGTCATGACCATCTGATGAAATGATGCCTGCTGATGGAGAGATGGAAAGAGATTAGGACACAGCATCGGGCTCATGTCCTTTTCTTGCGAGTCCCATTCTCTCTCCATCGCCTTCCATCATTTCATTGGACTGTCAAGATTCTAATGGGCCGTGGGATACTATAAACCATTGGACTTCAGTATATGCCGCACCACTATGGCCATTTGTTATTCCTTTAAATTGATGTTTTTGCAGGAGGCTAGCGGACAAAGTTGCATCTGCTGGGTACTATGTTGTTGTAACTGATTACTTTTATGGTGATCCATTTGCACCTGATCAACCTTTTGATGCTTTTCCAAACTGGTTACAATCTCACAAGCCGGTTAGTTTGCAAAACCTAACCGACCATTAATTATTTGGAGTTACCTCTTGTTGGAGATGATCTTACTGTGACATTTGAAGTGTTTCTATTTATATTTGCTGGAATGAGCTAATGATTCTAGTTGTTTTAATGTTTCTCTGACAGTTCATTTAGTTTTGAAAGCAGGAATATATGTGAAATTACATTTTAAGATGATGTTAATCTTCCATTGAAGAGTGCTTTTAGAGTTCCTAACACGCCGTCATTATGATAGTCTGGGTACCAACTCAGATAAGTAATGTTGTTGCAGCAATCACTCTGAAGTGTTGCTTTGCTATCTTTCATAATAATCCCTGCATCTCCATTTTTATTTCTTTTTACTCTTTTCTCAATAAATATTTTAACAATTTAAAAAAAAATAAAAACAAAAAATAGTCCGAAAGCCTCTGTTTAGGTCTTGCAAATTCATGTATGCTTAAGTGATTTTCTTTTCTTTGGATCTCATGGATCATTTCTACCGGCCTTGGTTTGGTCCTTTTTGTAGTGTAGCAGGCAAGCCCTTTTTGGTGCCAAAGCGGCTTACATTAAATCTTAACCTATGGAGAAGACAAATATATGATGCATGCCTTCCTGCACTTCTTCTGTAGATATCTGTTATTTTTTGTGCTGAATTTTCCTTGTCAGTTGATTATTTGTAATCTTGGTTTATGTCATAGCATGCTTATCTCTTGCACTCTTGCAGGAAAAAGCATTTGAGGTCTCGAAGCCAATCATTGAAGCTCTGAAGAGTAAAGGCATATCAGCAATTGGAGCTGGAGGATTTTGTTGGGGCGGTAAGATCGTTTCCTATTTTATTATGGAGATTGCAAAATAGTGACTCAAAAGATTCTCTCAAGAATTATTGATTTTTAATTTCATGGACTTCTCATAAACTTCTCATTTCTTTGCTGCTCAATATTTCCATACCAGCCTTCAATAGTTGACAAACTCATGGTTTTCAAGGTTGCATATTACAGTTCTTAAGCACGATCATTCAGTTAATGGTTTTGAGAAGAGTGGATTCTTCATATAAAACCTTTCATAGCCACTTGTATTAAACAAAAGATTCTTCATGTAAAACCTTAGTCAAGGGCTTATTTTTGTATGTTGACATATTGCATCTTTCTGCTTATCAATTTTTCTGAACTCAGCCAAGGTTGTGGTAGAGCTGGCAAAGTCTGGTTCCATCCAAGCTGCAGTGCTTCTACATCCATCCTTGGTAAAACCCGAGGACATCTCAGGTGAGACCCCTTTACTCAGCAACTACATATGGATGACTGTTTCCATGTCATATTTTTCCCTCTTTATACAAAAGACTTCGCCAGCAATTTGAATTGTTTTCATCTTTTGCTCATATGATCTTTTTCTTTGGAGGCAGAGGTTAAATGCCCAATTGCCATACTCGGAGCAGAGATTGACAAGGCCTCTCCTCCTGAACTCGTGAAACAATTTGAAGAGATTTTATCAACGAGAAACAAGGTGAGGCACTATCACCATCAACTGTTTCTTGCAAGTGTTTTAAAACCTAGAATCTATTTTCGGATTGCTCAGCTATTGTACCGATCCAAATCCAAATCAGCAATTTGGATAGGCTGGATTGGTTGAAGATCAGAAATGAAATTAATAAAAAATAATATTGGAAGATTCAGGGATTCTTCAAATACAACTTTAGACCCCAAACTTCCCAATCTTTGTTTCTGGTTGTTTTAAGGGATTTGGCCTGCTCATAAAGGTGGTTAATGAGACCTGTGGCATCTTTGGCAGGTTGATAACTTTGTGAAGATTTTCCCTGGAGTTGCGCATGGGTGGACGGTAAGGTACAGTCTTGATGATGAGACAGTAGTGAAGAATGCTGAGGAGGCCCATACTGACATGTTGAACTGGTTCAACAAATATGTAGTTTGAAGGGCTTAAACACCCAAACAAATTTCCATATGGTTTTAGATTGTGCTTATAGAGATCTATTATCTTTCCAAGTACCAAGCAGCGTTGCCATGAGTCATCAGAGTTTGGGGATGAGAGAATAGAGATATCTGAACTTCCATGAAGATCCAAATTATATTAATTTGGTTAGGGAAATATTTATGTTATGATAATATCATCTTTATATATATATATATATATATATATATATATAAAGAGACTACAAAACGCCTATGGGCGAAAATGAACAGTATTTCGCCCATAGGCTAGGTGCCGTCCGAGTTTTTCAAACGGCATGGATTAAAAGACCTATGTCCGTGAGGGTATTTTTTCGTACAGAAAAACACAAGCAACAACCAGTAGATCTGTGGCGGCTTTTAAAGTAAAACCGTCACGGATATAGCATGTCGATAGCAGAGTGAAATACTATTAATATATATAAAGTATTATGTTATATATATATATATATATATATATATATATATCATCATCATAGCATTTTTCCAATTAAATGGGTCAACTACACGAATTCCCGTCCACCTTTATGCTCTATTAAATACCATACCTTCAATAAGACCATAAGTCTATATCTTTTTAGACTACTTCCAACGTCTTTTCGGACCTACTTTTTAACTTTTTTAATCCTTCCACTAGAACTAACTCATACCTCCTAACATGTGGTGTACTTAATCGACACCATACATGGCTATCCCACTTATATCTACTCTTTTTCATCTTATCGCTTATGAATTCCACACTTAAATTTTTCTGAATATATTTATTTTAAATTATATCACTTCTTGTTTTGTCACTCATCCATCACAACATCATCTCTGCTACACTCATTCTATGAATGTATTTTTTTTGTCTTCCACCTCATGAAGCAACACTATTAAATATATACATGTGTTGTTTAAATAATATAACTAAAAATCTATATTTATATTTAATTTTAATTAATGATATTTATTTAAATATTAATTGAATAACACTATTCAAATCGGATCCGCATGGACTTAGATTGGAATAGCATTCCCCGGACCCAACCCACCAAGTCCAACTTTTGGACTCATACCCAGACCCAGTCTGGTCCGGTCGTTACGTCCCAAGTCGGGTCCACCCCTACTATATAAGATGTTTCAGAAAAGTCTTCATCACACGAAATTCCCTCACTAATTAATTTGGTCACAAGACCGATAAATTCTGCTCTTTGTTTTCTCGAATATTAATTTGGGACCAGGTGAGAATGGAAAAGGTGACACGCACAACCTGAAGACCACTCTTTCTCACCAATACACTTTATTCATGCTGGACCACAATATACACCTCTTATTTGGATTCCTTTAGATTCGAAATGGAACTGCCACTCTCCCTCAAAGACGAGCACATTGCACACTTTTTTGGAGAAAGCTCATTTCAAATGCCTTCACCCCACCCCAACAACTATACAAGTAGCAAAACTTGCATGCAAATTGATCATGATGAGTCTTAACTAAAACCATGTATACCACAGACATTTTAGAGAGAGAGAGAGAGAGACAGAGCACTAATGCATTTTAACATTGGAATGGGAGCAGCTCATGATAATGGTCGGTAAATTATGGTTTCATTTAGAAATTTCTAAAAAACAAGAACGCAAAAGCATACATTAGACATCAACCAGCACGAGCTTCTCGCCTCGTGGCATCGTGCAAAAGTTCAGTGTCGACCCCGTCTGGTGGAAGCAAAACATATCTAACCACTGAACCTCGGATAAAACAGTTCCGAACTGAGAGCTGAAAAATACCCAAAAAAAAAGGACAAAGATCAAAACCATTTATTGAATTGTTAAAGAAGGAAGAAATCGGATTTGAATGTAATAAAGAATGTCGAATCAATTATAGACCAAATGTATCAGATAAACTATACAGGAATATTAGATAAAACTAGGAGCAACGCATGGAGTAAATCAAAATATACCAGAGCTCTCCTACAATGCAAAAAGAAAACATTCGAAATTTATCAAACTAGTCATAAGAAATGACCAATTTAACACTTTATCTTAACACTTTATCTTAACACTTTATCTATAAATTTTGATTTGATTTCAAAATACCCATCAAAATATACATGTTCTTGAGTTGGAAGTTACAAATGGGCAAAATGTTAAATACGTCATTGCTCACGGGTATTTTGAAAAATTTCCCAGAAAACATCAATCTTGCCGGTTTCATTTATTTTCTTTTTACATACTACAAAAGTATAACCTGCAAAAAAATTATAAGCATTCTTGCTCTCTCTTAAAGATGAGGATCGCCCATGAGGCTACATTTTCATTCCTGCGAAACAAGCAGTTCAGATAAATTGAAGGAGGAACTTGAATTCCAAGGAGAAAGAACTTCGGAAGAGCTGAGCAGTTCAGATAAATAGAAGGAGGAACTTGAATTCCAAGGAGAAAACAGAAGGCAGTTCTTCATGAGCAACATGGTAGTCCTCTTTTTATTTTTTATTTTCTTTCATTTTTTTATTGCTTAAGAACATGGTAGTTCTCAAGCAAGATGAATTTAACTAAAGCCTGAAATCCAGATTGTCCTCACATAAGGAGATTGCACTATCAAATCAATCCATTATACAATACTATGAGAAGGAAGAGCCACTCATCTAGGATAATGGGAAATAATATCTTCTCCAAGGGTGAGGAAATGTGGACATTGTTAGTTTCTTTGAGAGGCAGTATTATCAAGACCAAACGTTGAACTTTGATACAGACTATTACCTTTAAACCCTTCCTGAAGGTTGTGCAATATCTTTGGAAATACCCTTAAACATCTAAGTCAAAAAAGCAGTTTTCAGTATCACCAAAGGTAAGTCCCAGAGTGATGATTTGGCCACTTTCATTTCGAAACATTATTGGAGGTTATAAAACCTTGGAAGATTTCAGGGAACTCCACTCCCAAAGTGTGTTCGACACATTAGAGCTTTTGAGAATGAAAGGGACTCTCCCACAAATTATGGAAGACTGTTCTTCCATATTTTTTATGAAAGAGAAGTTTTCCAAAAATGAACCCATTTTAACACTAAAAAAAGCTGCATGGAAGGTCGCCCTTCCAATTTACAGCTTCCACACAGTAATGTCAAACATGGAAGTGGGACATTTAACTCCCACTTCCAAAAACTTCCACTTATCAAACACGCCCTAAAAGTGGTGAATGGGTTTCAAGAATGCAAATCGTGAGAGGGAGGGATGGACAGTTTTCGAGATCTTAGGCCCCTTAGCGTTGTATTAAGTTCCAAAAAATTTGTCTCCAAGCTACAACCAAGCTACAACAGCTGAATAGGATCATGTGAAAGTTTCTCTTAGAACTATGAATATTTCATAGGTTTTTTAAATAAAAATACAAGTATGAAATATGACTGCTGTATAGTTTCTCTGAGTAGCTATGAAATAGTCATATTTTCAAGCCAGAGGAGCTTTGTGAGGAGCAAACCAGAGGCGCTCCTCAGAGGCAAGCAAATTTTAGATGGAGCAGATAGTCCAGGCACAGATGATTGGATCAAAGGCTAAAACGGGTAAAAACCATAGGCCGTAAGTTAAACCTCAAACAGAAATGTAAATTGAATTTCTTGATGTATACATTTCAAAGAAATAGGTTTTCCAAAGAGAAGCAAGAGCGGATCACAGTTTTTATTTCTACAACTAGGTCACTCCTTGTGGCTATGGAGACTGTAATTACTATTTTGGAAGTCTCTTTAAGACAATTAACCTCATTTAACCTAGTTTGCCTTGCATCATTGGGGATGAATCAGTGGGTAGCAATTTGTAAAACAACTACTGAAGGGAGAGGAGCTTTCTATATCGTCAAGAGTATGAACCTATTTCTCAATGACACCATGAGATTTCTTGGTAGAACATGCTTTAAATCTCGGATTCATTTAGATATTTGAAGGGGACACAGCGAAAAAGACAACTTACAAATTCAAAATCATCAAGGCAGATAATTTACAGATCCCTCACGAGAAGAGGTATCAGCAGCCCCCAAGCCGGGTGCTCCAAAACAAAATATTATTAAGTATAAGCAAAAAATATTTACCCAAGAATTGAGTATATAGAAACCCATACATGGGGTGCTCAAAACTCGTGATGAAAAAGAGTACATGGCAGATCATGAAATTGTACAAGGATTTACATACTTCCATGACGTAGTTGGTCTACATTTGTGTTTGGGCTTAACAACAAAACTCACTTACCAGTAGTGGAAAGAGCTAAATAGGGAACGAAATAGTGGAACGAGATAATGTTGATTTTGACATCTGAGAAGAGAATCAAACTCATCAAAGATACACTCACAAATCTTTCAACCCATTATAATTTCTCTTCCAAATGATCATTAAGGTCGAGGGAAAGATATTTCCCTTGGAGTGGAAGATGCAGGAAAAATGGTATCAACTTGTCCCAGAGAAGCAAGCTGCTAGATCCATGGATGACAACAAGAAGAATTGGTTTATATGAACTGATGGTAAACAAGGCTTTATTGCGCCTAACAATATTGTGAGGGAAACCATATGGAGGAAAGTACTGAAGAATAAGTTTTATTCCAGAAACATGAGACCTGGGAGAGTTGTTCAAATCACCCTTAAGTTTTTGTTTTTTTTTTTAATAATATTAAAATACATCTGAGAATCCTTTCTTAACTATATTTGCAATGCTGTTCAGGGGTAAAATGCTAAAATGGCAAAATGTGTCCATGCACTAATGAAAGAGTGAATTGACAACCCTACTTAAGAAGGAACTATAGTGCGAGGGAGATTTCCTGATCTATATGGTTATATGAGCTCGCCGCTAAAGATCTAGTATTGTGGACTTTAGAATTCCCCAAACATTTTGAGATAAGGCAGATTTGAAACTCCAGAAACTCTTTAAGGAAACAAATGCAAATATGGATACACAACTATAACCTAAGAGCAGAGAGGCAAATGTTTCTGAAGTTTTGTGTATTGACTTGAATGGATTATTCAAAAGCAATGTCAAAAATCAACATACTAAAAAGAATACATGGGACAAATCCTAAGGCATAAAACCATATCTAAACCAAATCTCAGTTAAATTGAAAGTTGTTAGTCACACTCGCTTCCTCTTAGCTTAAAAGAAAATAACAGATGACACCGGAGAAGAATGAGGTCCACTAATTGTGAACTTTGAAAAAAGAGAAGCATTCTCCAACTTATCCATAAAATAGATATTTACTGTTAAATCAAATTCAAGAAAATGAAATGTTGCCAATTGCATTCGTGAATATAAGATCCACCAAGGTTCATGTAATAATATTAGCACTTCTGAAAGTGCAAGGTTACATCGTGAATCCAATTCCAAGGTATTTAAGTGTGTCCTTACAAACTCGTGATAATCTACATCAACATGACAAACAGACAATTCCAGGCACACTATGAAACATGTATGTAGTAAATGGTACATACAACACAAAATATCTCATTACCAGGGAGGGGGAACAGAAAACAAAGGCAACCAAACTACACTGTTAATGCTGATCAAGGGCAAAACTGTCCATTTATTTCCATACAGATATCTAGACATGTTTTATTTGACTGAGCCTAATACTGAGACAATGCAAATTTCCATTAATAAATCTAATAACCCCTAGACCATATGAATCGAACCTGGTGCTTCCCAATTCACAGACACTCCTATTCAAGACCTTCCATGTGACCCTAGGCATCTTCCTCCAGCCTACACATTTAAGTGCGAGACTATGCACTGGTTGTGGCCTTATGTCATTGGCCAATGCTATTCAAATGATGCAGCCAGCTAGACCATCATGTTTTCCCAATTTCCCTTCATCTTCCCTTAGATCCATGAGGGAACACTGTTGGAAAAACCAAGCGATCTAACCGCTAACCACCCGGTTAGATCGGAACCGGCCACTGGCCGGTTCCAGTTTTGTGCGGTTTTGGTGATCGACCGATATTTTAAAAAAAAAAAATCAAAAAAATTTATATAAATTCCCAAAAATAAGGAATTTGGTTTGTAATGCATTTTTTAATATTCGTTACATCATGGTAAAGATTAAAAATTGTTTTGGTCATTAATACTCACTTTTATATTTTCCCATCTTTTTTACAAAATTTTAAAAATACCCTTGGGCACAAATTGATTTGTTATATGCTTTTCATATTGTAGTAGTTTTTTTTTTTTTTTTCTTTTTTATATTTTTTAACACTTTTTTGACCGCTAGGGACTTGCCCAGTTAGAATGGTTGAATCAACCGGTTTACCGCTTAAGCCGGTTAAACCGCTTCCGGGCCCACGTCCGGTTAACCGTTCTGGTTCGATTTTGCGAACACTGTGTGGGAATTACTGCATGGCGTGCAGTCCAGCATGTGTATTCAAAAGGCTGATTTTTGCATCATATGATGCCTAGATTCTAACTTTTAAAATCCTACAAAGGTACAAGCAATAATTAGGAGATCAATATAAGCTATTCATTGCAAGGTTAGTACTGATGCCAGAGCTACTTTAATCAAAGAGTATTGTTTCTATGGTTTCATCTATGGAAATTTCTGTGGTTGCATTTGTTGAATAAATAATCCATAATATCTGTATAGGATCAGAATGAGTCCATTAGAGTTAGAAGCCATTGCCAAGATCCTGCAAATCCGTGTGCATAAGAATGCCACATGTGAAAGCATATTTTGGAAACATTTTCCCCTAATTGAATCCTACTATTTGGTGCCGATAATTTTTAAGATAACTTTGGCATCAACAATTTTGATAAACGAGTTTGTGCCTTTTTTATGGATGGAATCATATTGTCAATGTGGAGAACATGTGAACCTTGAAAAAAAAAAAAAGGTTGCAAGTTGCTACATAGAACTAGGGTATAAGAATCACAAAATCAAATGGCTAGTGCGCATGCGATAGGTGACAATATCTTCAATACGACGATCATGGACCTATGGTTTTGGCCATATGTGGAGATCACATGAGGTCTAGTTTTTGGCATTCCGCATGCCACTGACATATGTAGCTTTTCCTTTTCCCTTTCTTTATTCTTCTTCTTCTTCTTCTTCTTTTTTGGGTTTTTTAAGGGAGGTGGAGGCGTTTAATCAATGAATTTCACACACCTTGACACCAAGCCAAGAGCGCCATACCAACTTACCATGTAGATTTAATCACTGGTAATATCATCATCATCATCATAGCCTTTTCCAAATTAATTAGGGTTAGCTACACGAATCCTGGTCCGCCATTCAGCTCTATTCTGGGTCGCCCCATATTTTTTCACGCTACTTCCAACCACGTCTTTTTGGGCCGACACCTTACCCTTGTCAAGCGTTCTACTTGAACTAACTCGCACCTCTTGACGAGTGTTGTACTAGATTAGCGCTTCACATGGCTAGCCCACTTGAGTCTATTCTTTCTAATCTTATCACCCATTGGTGTCACACCTAAATTTTCTTGAATGGATTCCTTTCGAATTCTATCTCCTCTTGTCTTGTCACTCATCCATCTCAACATCCTCATCTCTACTACACTCATTCTATGGGTATATTATTTTTTGTACGCCCAACATTCCACCCCATAGAGCAAAGCTGGTTTAGCAATTGTCCAATCAAACTAGCCTTTCAGCTTCATTGGTATGCAATGATCACATAAAATTCTGGTTGCATATCACCAGTTCACCCAACTAGCTTTAATTTTGTGAAGTCATTTTCCTCAATCTCTTCATTTTCTTAGATTATCGACCCAAGATATCGAAAGTGCGGTCTTTTTTATACTTTTTGGATGTCAATCTTAACTACTTCCTTGTCTCTACCCCTATTATTAGTAAACTTGCATTCCATATACTATGTCTTAATCCAGCTAATTTGAAAACCTTTATATTCTAGAGTATCCCTCCAAAGTTTTAACTTTATGTTGACGTCGTTTCGGGCCTCATCAATTAAAACTATGTCATCTGCGAACAACATGCAACACAATACCTCATCCTGTAGGTGCCTAGTTAAGTTGTCCATAACTAAGACAAAGAGGTAAAGGCTCAATGTTGACCCTTTATGTAGACCTATTGTTACTGAAAACTCACTTGTCTCTTCGAATATGTGAGGCTCAATTTGTACTGGAATCCATCCTCAACGCTCTAAAATAATACAAATAAGTGGCTTTCTAAAAAAAGAGAGCTAAACACAATCACCGACAAAACAACTTGCAATTTTATATGGATTTTAAGGAGTGCTCGACAACACCATCTAGCCTGCCAATCACACATCATGAAATCCAAACTAAAGCATGAATGGGAAAACTTGTGATGTATCATGCTTTCAAATCAATCTCCAGTTCCGCTTTTATCCATAATCCTAAGGCTTGCATCTGTGTTAAAGTATGGTGTTTGACAACAAGTCTATGCCATACAATACTTTGGAGCATGGGCCATGTGAAACCTTCCACAGCTCACACAATCCCTAAAGATTGCTGAAGTTCCCATTTTTTGGCGCCAAGTTTTAAAACAACAGTTCATCCTCAAAGGCATAAGAAGCAGTCAACTAAGTATGGAAGGTACTTCAACTACAATAATTTCTGCACTTCGTCTTCTCCATGAAAATATTCCACATTACTCTAGACCAATAAATGAATTCATATGAGATTCAGGAAGACCAAAATCATAGCTAACGTGTTTTACCAATGCTGAAGTAGCGTTTTGGATAAAGGGTATGCCACCTTCAGTAGGTTGTGGTATCGAAACATGGCGTTGTACCCTGTGATGTGTGCACTTTTATTATCAAATAAAAAAAATAGCCAATTTTATTGAGACTAGACTTAGCATTTTGCTATCGAATGAATCAGACCAGGCAAATTTCCTATAGAAACATTCTCCAACAAAATGTTGAAGTTTAACTAGATCATTCCAGCTCTGGTAAAACCTTGTACACTAGCTAGTACTTGATCAAGTGAATTCCAAATCATGGTACTCAGATACAATCACGTCTCAGGAAACTACATAAAGTGAAATTAAAGTAAAGCTTCAGGTTAAGACTCGATAGTGCTAAGTTTTATAGACTTGGATGAGTATATATAAGATGTGACAAAGTCAATCAAATAAGTCTATTTCGATTCAGAAAAATATCAGAAGCCAATTACTTCTTTTCTTTGGTGGGATACCAAAGTATTCCATGCCAAAATGCGAGAAACTATAAATATCCAATATGAAGGATCATTTAAATGATATTTGTGTCGTGTAAAGCATGTACTACACCACATCATTTATCATTCATTGGGAAAGTTAAATAGCTACGACCATACATGCCTTAAAAAGATGAATGGGTGGCTCTTAGGTACTATACCCCTATGTAGGCTTGCGATGAAGCAAAATTTGCAAACTTTGAAGAGAATTTTAAAAATGAAAACAAGGAAAATGGTTTCGACAAGTCTTAGAACCCATTGGAATTTACTGTGGTACAAAAAAATGGTCTCTTTTTTTTTTGAAGAGTAAATTTGGCCAAAAAATTCAGTCTAAATAATATGTATCACTTGTTGGGTGCGGTTTATATAGAGCCGAGGCTCTAAACAATCAAAGTAAAGCCGACCTTCAAATAGTATCGAGAAATGTGACTTCAATACTGGAAATCTTTGTGAATGCCTTAAAATATATTTTCATCTTTAATTATAAAAGTTAAAGCTTCAAAACCAGTGCAGATCAAGCAGATCTATGAAAAGCTTGAAAATTGACGGTCCAAAAATGCATTACAATATGCACTATTTCCAAAACTTGAAATCCATTTTTTTCATGTCCATCCATCTTGAAGTTGAGATGATCAATTTGAGGATATTTGGGCATCAAAACAACCTCTTCTAGTAAAATTTTCGAGGTGGGCTCTAATTTGATTGTTCAGAGCCTCGGCTCTATATAAAATTTTCCCTAAATTGTTTACTAGAATTTATTTTTTAAAAGCAAAATACAATAACAAGAAAATGCAAATTTCAGACAGATGGAAATGTCTAGAAAAAACTCCAAATTCTGAACTAAACAAATACAAGTCTCTTTGTCTTCAAGTTCCATTCCCAAGGGCCAAACTAAGAAATGGGAAAAAAATTACAAATCATATTATCCGAAGCTTAGACTTGGTTTAACTATTTCAACGTAGAAGCAAAAATAAAAAAAAATGATGACTTGTAACTAAAATAGACAAGAGCCAGATCAACTAAGAGATAAAGAAAGCCCACCATTAGGATTGGAGAAAATCACCCAAACTCCTCAAGCACAAGGAAACATCTTCAAACCCTAACCCTATTTCAGTAATATCAAACTCAACAATCAAGAACACCAAAAGCCATACCCGAACCCACGGACTAAAAATGATTTTTATATCAATTGAAATATGAAAGTTAAATAACCCCATCCCCAAGTAATTCAACAATTCAGGGGTTAAATATAGCAAAAGTATGCACAATTCAGTGTCAACAGATAGATAAACAAATAATACAGTGAATTACCATGTGTGGGTACTTGTCCTGGTCAACAACCCTAGAGTTTTCTAGCTTAATATTAAGGTATTGATCCACTGAATGCAAAATCCCCTTTATAGCAATATCATTCTTCAGCTCAACTGTAACCTCCTTCCCAACGAGTTCCTTGAAATAGGAAAAAAACAGCTGCAAATACAATAGAGAACAAAATACAACCCTGAATATAAAACTTCCACTTCCAAAAGGAAAAAAAAAATAGAAAACTCAAAATCCGGAGAAAAAATGAACCCTAGAAACTGAAAAGAAAGGGAAAACGCTAAAATGAACAACCCAAAAAATCTGAAAAGAAGCAGAGAGTAGATAAATAGGTTAAGTACAAACGTATACCCTAGAAATTTGGAAAGAATCAACTCACCATTGTTGAAGGGTAGAGGTCTCTCCGCTCTCGCTATTCGAAAATGGAGGGAAATTTTTTTGCGATGATGAACTTATATATAGTTTCGCAAGAAATAGGTTATGCCGATAATACGATAAATGCCAAAAGTGCCCACGGAACGTTCGTGCTTCCCCCTTTTTCAAGTCATAGTAATTTAGGGCGGGCAACGGGTCGCGTCCGGAGACCCGACAGGACCCAAGTTATAGAACCTAGACCCGAACCCACTTGGACTGCATCGAAAAATAATAAAAGATATACTTTTAAATAAAATATTGTATTAAATATATACATATATTATTTAAATAATATTTAGTATATAGGGTTAAGCGTTGTTCCGACTTTCACTATTCAGGTCGGGTCGACATGGATTAAAATAGTGTTCGGGCCTAAGATTTGAACCCAGACCCGAAGTGCCGATTCTAATTTTTAGACCCATACCATACTCAGGTTGGATCCTGGGTCCATTGCGATCCCCACTCTCAAACTTCGACATAGAAGAAGCGTTTCTTGCATTTAAATGAAGATGGCATGTAAGTTGACATTGTGGATTTCCAAAGTAGAATTAGTGTATGAACATTTTAAAAAAGATAACTTCTAGGTTCTTAAACATCTAGATCTAGACTTGATGGATCACAAAATATTAGATGGTCTATTTTTAGTCTTAGCTTGTGATATTATTATTTTAGTTATATATTAAAAGGTAAATTAATAGAAAGGACATGAATAAAAAGTAGTGAGAATGACTCGTAGGAGTATGCCCCGTAGTGAAAATGACTAACGAAGAATATAGCCTTTGATAGAGTGAAATGGGGGACAGGATTTATGCAGTTAACTCCAAATAATTGAGATAAAGATCAAACATTGATAATATTAATAGCATATACATACTTTCCTTATTTTACCCTAAATCTTCTTTGCAAGAACAACCGAGCTCAATGGGAACCCCCGACTCCTGATTGCTGGGCTCCAAAGTCAAATAGCAAATCCTACAATCTCTCTACCTTACCTTTGCTAAACGAATCTTAATCTCAATAATACTTTCTCTCTGTACCCCATTTCCCAAATCCACATCTGCATACTTTGAAACTGAGCTCTTTTGATTATCTCCAGCAAACCCAACGATAAGAAGAAATAGCTTTGTGGTGCTTTTTCCAACCAGCTCTCACAGAGCTTCTTCTCTTTTTCCTCAAAAACAAGCTTTAATGGCGCTCATAGAGAGAGAGCGAGAATTTTGGTGCTAACTGATGGAGGGCGAAAGTTCAGGATTGAAGAGAGGGTGAGAGTTTTGGCGCCCGCACACAGGGGAGGAAAGTTCAGGATCTGGAGAGGGGTTATTTTGGCGCTACTTTTGAATGACATGTTAAATTTGGTGTAAATTAAATACTCTGGCATTAGTTTTAGCCATTGGATGCAAAATAATCTAGTGACTAGGATTGTGCCAACACACCATTGCATTATATATATATATATATATATATATAATCTAAACTTTACAACCCTTCAAATAAAAAAGTTCAAGATAGAGAGAGTTGTGAATGGTAGATTTATTAATTTTATAATTTATTTTTTAAAAAAAAATTATTTTTGTGGGGTAATTTTGTAAATATAACTATGAGATAAAAGGTAATTGGGTCACCTCCATGAGGGGTAAAATTGAAATTTTAACTAAAAAGAATGACACTCTACAAATAAAGTTTCAAAACACTAACTTCTAAAATGCCATTATATTTTTGTGAAAATTTCAAATTTACTCTTGCTTAATTGTAAAATTATCTATTTAAATAATTTTTTAAATTAAAAGGTAATCATTGTTTTGATAAATATATACATCACAAGCCTTTCTAACTTGAACCTTTTGAGGGTTTGTTAACTCTAAACAAACTCATGTCATAACTTTTCTCTAGAGATTTGTACAAAATAATGATCATTTGGGGTCCTCCACACATAGGTGTGGGAGGGTCTCATAGGATCATTACTCGTGTATAGATATATATATATAAAAAAGTCTTTGTAACGATTGCGTAAATGAATAGCGATTTTGCATACCCTCATCACCGTCAAAGTTTCATAGCGCAGTCACGATTGTCCGGTAGTGTTTTATTTTTTATTTTTTTTTATAAATCATAATAACCTAAAATTTGGAGGGTTTATACATTTTACTAAGGTACATCTAATAAATATATAAAAAGTATTATCTGTGGGAAAAAATTGACCAAAATACCCCTACAAATTTTTGAGGATATTTTGGTCAATTTTTTTCATATAAAATATTTTTTTATATATTTTTTGAAGATTCCTTTATTTTTTATGAATACACGCTCCAAATTTCAAGTCAATCCGATTTGTAGAAAAAAAAAATGAAAAATGAAATACTATCAGACAATCGTGACCGCGCGATGAACTTTAGACGGTGATGGGGGTAATCACTGTTCATTTTCGCTTATAGGCGTTGCATAGTATTTTGCTATATATATATATATATATATATATATATATAAAAGAAAGATTTATCATTTATATATGTAATATGTATAATTTTTTTAACCTTTAGAATACCTAACCCGGATGCTTTTTGAATATGGATCTGATCCAGATCCCATATACACATTTTAGACCCATCTCTAGATCCGAACATTCTGGACACTATCAAATCTAGATTTGGATCCATATCTCATGAATACTTTTTGGACCTCGATTAAGGTGAATCCGGATCAGACCCAAAAATTCCCAACCCTACAAGGCGAGTCACTAGTTTCCAAGTCAGGTCCCGGGCCAAGCCCCCTCAAGACAGTTATTGATTCACTCGGCGAGTTTTAAAACCCTGATAATATGTGAAATCTCTTTTGTTGTCATAATGTATCATTTTATATACACTTTTAAGGTATTTTATTGTGCACAACTGCACAATTTTATTGTTCACAACTGCACATGATATGGATCTTATTGTTTTGTGATGGAGAGTGGCATTATTAGTTTGGCCATCAATCCATATCAAAACCTTTAAATATTAGCATGATAATTATGTTATTTTAATGCAAGCACACCTCTTCTTTACATGTCAAAAGAGTAATGTATCATTAGCAATTTCACTGCCGATAAAAAAAACATAGTGAGATGCCTTTTCTCCACATAATTAATCATAAACACTGCTGGTGTAATGAATAAGAAAATCTTGATTTTGAGTCTTAAGAAAAAGTTTAGTTTATACATTTTTTATTGGATTGTTTATTTTAGACATTCAAGGGTTATCATATCTATATTACATTTGAAGCCCCCAAATTCAATGATTTGAGGCAAAAATTAATTCATATATGCTTAAGAGTATTGAACCCCTTAAATGTCAGGGTGGACACACGAGTCGACCAACTCACCAAATAGCCTGCAATTATAAATTGTTTAAAGTTTACATTTTAATGTTATTAAATATATTTGACAACATAATATGGAAAACATAAAGTAAATGTCACTGAATTTGTTGGAAACTAAAAAATTAAGGAATTCAAGATAATTTGGAAATTTGTTAGCATAGTTATTAAGACCAAACCAAACCCTCTGATCCAACTACTCGGATTGCAGAGTAATAATGAAGTTTGGTCCAAAGTAAAAATCAAGTTTAGTAAAAAAGTGATCAACATCAATGTTTAACTGGGTTCAATCAGTCTGAACAGTTGGTTTTGACCGGTTTGACAGGCCACAAACAAAATTGGGCAACATTTTATTATATATTATATCTTTTAATATTTTATAAATTTATTTTTTATATTAATTAAATTCATTCTAACTGGTTCTAGCTGAACCAAACCCCTCATCAATTCGATGGACAACGTTGTTTATTGGACCTTATTAATCAAGACCTCATTGTGTAGCAATAAAATTAATTTCCATACTTCTATTTCACATTAAAAAATGTGGAAGTGTATAGGAGGAAGTACTACAAAGTAGTGTTATTAGGATCAAACTAGCAACCGAACCATGTCAATCCAACTACAAGTCAATCTGGTTGGACCGAATTTCAGATAAAAGAGAAAAAAAATCGATGTAATAATTAAAAAATATATATATAAAATTCTCCAAATACAATTAGCTAATCGAATTAGTCAAGACTAGCCAAAATCAGTTAAACTTCAATTTTAACCTATCTGTGTTTAGATCTCATATTTATCTTAGACCATAATATCCAAGACACCACCGGTTAGTAGCTTGACACTAATTTGATCCGCTCTTGATAGCTAATACTTTTGTCTTCATCTTTCTTCGAACCTAAAATCGAGCGACGGAGAGAGTTTCACAACCGCAAGTCATGATCTCTCATCGAGAGAGATGACTTGATGGTGGCAATGTCTTCATCTCTCCTCATAGCTGGAGAGAGGGCTTTCTTCACAAGGGCAATATCTTGATCTCTCCTAAATGTTGAGAGAGAATGATAGAGATAGCCAGCTTCATAATGGCAATGTTTTAATAAGTGTAGGGAAAATCAAATCGGAATAGTTAATTAGACATGGACAAGAAGCGGTTTAGCAAGTCTGCGGCGATAAAAACATGTTAAAAAATATAAAATAAAATTCAATAAAATATGAAAAGTATATTTAAATAATGATTAAACAAAGCACATCTAAATGAAGTTAAAAAGTAAAAAATTAATGAAAAAATAGATTTTAAAGAATCAATTTATGTCTAAGGATATTTTTAAATTTTTTCAAAAAAAATAAAAAAATACCAAAACATTTTTCAAATTTTTTCCAAAATGATAAAAAATATTTAAATATACATTGCAAATAAAATCCTTTATGTTTTGGGATTTTATATTTTTTTTTTTACCTTTTGTTTAAGACACTCAGCCCATTCACCAAAACCGGCACTGGCCAATGATTAGTTGCGATTTAACTGGGTAAACCGCAGGGTTAGAATTTGAGCCGCCCAATTTTTCCTACACTGATCCTAATCTCTCTTCCAACTGGATAGAAATAGAGAGAAAAAAATGATTTCAAAATAATAATGTCATGATCACTCCTCACGCTAGAGAGAGAACAAGGGAAGTTCTCGTTTACGATGGAGACGTTGGAATATCCTCAAGCTAGAGAGGGAGCCAAGAGAAGTTCTGGGTCACAATAGGGGAGAACGAGAACCTTAGATGCTGAAACAGGAATCTCAAATGTTGGATTCCACTAAGATCTTTTACTTATGCAACTAAAAAAAAATTATGAGAGAGTACAAATCATAATACAATGAATATAACATAAAATACACACGCCACAAGAACACAAAGATTTACGCGGTTTACCTCAACAGAGCTACATCCATGAGAGCTATAGACTGAAATTTACTATACAAATGAAAGTTATATCATAGATTTTTGAAACAGAGAGCTACCTATATAACCCTGGACAAATCAAGCAAACCCTTTTAGACCCGATCTGCACGACCCACTAATGTCTCATCTCTATTCCATAGCTAAACCACTATCCTGGGAAAAGACCTATATCTATTCCACAATTAAACTGTTGGGCAGTAATAGACCTTGAGAGCAACCAACACTTTCTCTTACTAACAATGGGAAACTACCCCAAATCTGAATGGGATCCGTTTCTCTATAAAAAATCAGTCTCTCAATCTACATGAGGCATATCCATGGTGTTTTTCTTTGTAGGAAGCTGCTGGTGCAAAGGAACCCATGCATCTTTAAATGAAGCTACCTTGACCCAACTAGGGCACACTTATATTTTTATATTTCATCTCATATCTATCTCTCTCTCTCTCTCTCTCTCTCTCTCTCACTCTCTCTTTCTATATATATATATATATATATATAGAAAATCTTGGTTGAGTCCACTAGCTCACAAGAAAAAGTGAGTCCAACAGCTCAGATTGAATCTTGGCCGATTTGATGATCGCGGATGTCTGGTAGTGTTTGAATTTTAATATTTTTTCTATAAATCCAAATCATTTTAAATTTTAGACGTGTATTCTTCTCATCAAGCCGGTGTGTTATTCTCATCAAGCCGCACCTAATAAAAATATAAAAAAAATAATTTGCAAAAAACCAATTGACCAAAATACCCCAAAAAAACTTTGGGGGTAGTTTGGTCAATGTATTTCATGTAAAATATTTTTTTGATATTTTTCAAAGATTCATCTATTTTTAATGTACACACGTTCCAAATTTTAAGTGATTTGGATTTATAGAAAAACAATTAAAATTCAAATACTACCAGACATCTGTGATCGTCAGATCGACTCAGATTCAATTTAAACCGTTGGGCTCATTTTTTTCTGTGAGCTGGTGGGCTCACCCTAGCATCTTCAGATATATATATATATATATATATATATATATATGGTTTTGTTAGGCTACACCACTTGTGGTGTAGACCCTTAAAGTGCTTAACATTTTTAGACATTTAGATACATTTATCCTATAGTATGGTAATATTTTGTTTAAGGGTATTTTAAGTAAGTAGTCAAGAGTAAACAATGAATTTCTAATAGCAACAAAAACATTTATTAACAATAGTTGACAATGACATCACCGATATGGTGTGTGACATCACCCACAATATACATTAATTGTTTTTAACTACTAATATAATGTCACTATTTTCTTATAAAAATTTTCATTTTACCCTTCTAAATGACAAAAAATGCACTTACTTGAAAAAATTTGTATTACAATTCAAGGGTATTTTAGTGTCAAAAAATGTTGAACACTTTAAGAGTCTATGCCAACGGGTAGTGTAGCCCAATAAAACTATATATATATATATATATATATATATATATATATATATATATATATATATATATATATATATATATAAGATTAGGAGTCCACTCCAAATAAAAAACTAACAAACTAAGAGATATATCTCAGAGTCCAAATCTTTTTGAAATTTTTTTTTTTTAGGAAACTTATCAATATAAATCTCAATCCCACTTAATATGAAATTTCCTTATATGGGTGATTTTGAACCAGTGTAGGAAAAATCTAACCGGAACAGTTAACCATACATGGGGTTGAAAGTGGTTCAATGAGCTTAACCAATAAACCAGTCGGTTCAACCGGCCTAACTGGGCAAATCCTGGGCAATAAAAAAAAGTGTTAAAAAATATAAAATGAAATTTAATAAATTATGAAAACTATATTTAAAAAAATGATTAAATAAAGCACATCCAAATGAAGTTGAAAATTGATGAAAATTTTGATTTTAAATAATCGATTTGTGTTGAGGGGTATTTTAAATTTTTTTCAAAAAAGATAGAAAAATGCCAAAACATTTTCAAATCTTTGCCAAATTGATAAAATTCATTTAAACATACATTCCAAATAAAATCCCTTGTTTTTTAAGACTTTATATAATTTTTTTATTTTTAAAAAATACTTGATTAGTTCACCAAAACCGAAACCGGCCAATGGTTGGTTCTGTTTAACCGGACGGTTAGAATTTGCACTGTCATATTTTTCCTACATTGTTTTGAATATCACCATATCCTACACAGTTTTGAATATCACCATATCCAACAATGGATTCTTAATGGCAATGCCTTGATCTATCCTCAATCTAGAGAGACAATAATGTTTGAAAAATCAACCTAGCCTCTGAAACCTGTCAAGGGGAGCATTTGAGTAACTGGTAAATCAACATGTTCTACTTCAACTAGTCAAACCGGCATGTTCCAAACTCCTCTAAAAAGTACTTAAAAACTAAAAAAAAAATTTCAAAAAGTATGAAAAATATAAATAAACAAAATATATCCAAATAAGTTGAAAAGTAGTGAAAAAAATACATTTTAAAATTTTTGATTTGTGTCTAGGGGTATTTTTGAAAATTATCAAAAAAAAAAAATGTAAAAATAAATATTCCAAAACACTTTCTATTTTTTTCCAAAATGATAAAAAAACATATTACAAAATCCCATATTTTTTGGGATTTTCTATATTTTAAAATTTTTTAAAATACTCGACCGGACCACCAAAACAGCTTAAAACTGAATCGCCCAGTGCCCAGTTTCAAGTTGAACTGGTCGAGTTTGCAAACACTTTGAGAGAGATAGCTGGCTTCATGATGGCAATGTCTTGATCTCTCCTCAATCTAGAGAGAGAGAGTTGGCTTCATGGTACTTAAAAACTAAAAAATAAAAATAAAAAAATATGAAAAATATATTTAAAACATAATTAAACAAAATACATCCAAATATAGATGAAAAGTAGTGAAAAAAAAAACTAGATTTTAAAATTTTGATTTGTATCTAGAGGTATTTTTTAAAATTACCAAAAAATAAAAATATAAAAATAAGTATTCCAAAACATTTTCAATTTTTGCCAAAATGATTAAAAAAACATATTACAAACAAACCCCATATTTTTTAGAAGTTTATTTATTTTTAATTTTTTTAAAATACTCGATTGGACCTCCAAAACTGCCTAAAACTAAATAGCCCAGTTCCGAGTTGAACCGGTCGAGTGTGCAAACACTTCATGATGGCAATGTCTTGATCTCTCCTCAATCTGGAGAGAGAGATCAATCTAGCGAGAGAGAAAGAGCTGGCTTCATAGTACTTAAAATATGAAAAATATATTTAAAACATAATTAAACAAAATACATCCAAATGAAGTTGAAAAGTAGGGAAAAAAAAAATTTAAAAATTAAAATTTTGATTTGTGCTTAGAGGTATTTTTAAACATTACCAAAAAAAAACAAAATATAAAAAAAAAGTATTCCAAAACACTTTTCAATTTTTGCCAAAATGATTAAAAAAAAATATTACAAACAAATCTCATATTTTTTAGGATTTTATATATTTTTTAAAATACTCAACCAGACCACCAAAACTGCTTAAAACTGAATGGTTCAATGTCCAGTTCCGAGTTGAACCGGTCGAGTTTGCAAACAATTCAAGAGAGAGCTGGCTTTATGATGGCAATGTCTTGATCTCTCCTCAATCGACAAAGAGAGAGCTGGCTTCATGGTGGCAATGTGTTGATCTCCTCAACCTAGTTTGTGGCATGATCCATAATTCCAATCATCACACGCCTGCCCCCTCATTGTTTCCTTCTAAACAAGCCTACAAACACAACCCAATTTCACAATGTACATAATAAAATATTGTTCAGTGTCCACTCAAGTCCCCTAGATTTCTCTGTCAGCATGGATGAAGATTCAACGAGCCCGCCGGTCCATAGAATATTACAATCTGTATGGCAGGGTTGAAAGGAAAACAGCATTATATATGCAACTGAAAAAGTTGGATTAATTTGGACCCAGACATTTTATAGATTGTTGCTATAAGGCATTCATTTTTTTATACACGGTCACAATTGCTCAAAGTTATTGGATGTGAAATTTAATTGGTCGAAGTGCATCAAATTCACGAGAAATCTTATTTTAGACCTATATACAATCAATGATATGTTCCCAACAACTTAGTTTTACATCTAACAGTCAATTATGGCCGTAACCTCTCATACCAAAAGTAAATGATAATTATAGGAAATCTTTTGAAAATACATAATCTATTTCTCAATGATATCCCACAATTGAGACGCTTGGCTGAATCCTGTAAAATCCTTCCAACATATGGGCAAAATCAAATGTCTATTTAAACCCTTATATTTTTTAAAAGGAAAAATTAACATGCAATATTGACCACTTATATTCTTAGAAGGAAAAATTAACATGCAATATTAACCACTGATTCGTCCAAATGTGTTGAAATTTTCTGAGCCATTAGGTGCAGGCTTGTTGACTCATAATATCATTTCCATGCCAAATAATTTTTATCGTGTCCATGATATAAATGGTGCACACAAGTATAACATGGGATATCTAACTTTGCTTTTACTTACCAAAAAAGAAAAAATTTGCCTTTAAATTTTTTATCATTCTGTCTCTTTTTTTTATGGCATCTTTTATTTGGACATGCCAATTGCTTTGACCACAAGGAAGTCCTTTTTCTCTCCATCTTCAATGCCAACCAAGTGACCACTACATGGTGGACAACATAAAAAACAGTATAGTGAAATTCTCCAAAATGCCCTTGTATTTCATGAGATATTACACAACAAATCCTTAAGGCCAAAAAATTCTTAAAGGACATGGGCCCATTGTTTATTCCGAGGTTAGAGAGAGAGGGGGTGTTTCTGATAAGAAGGAAACAAAAGAATATCAAAGATTTGGCAAGGCCAAGTATTTCATGCACCGGTGGGAGCATATCTTACAATCCCTTAAAACCCTATTTTATTTAGACCCTCAAATTTTGGGATGTAATGTTTTCAACACCAAATAAGAATAAAATATAAAAATAAAAATAGTATGAACTCATGCCTAAATAATTGCGTCTTCAAATGTTTTTTTTGGGGGCAATTAAGTAGAGAAGACAGGCTTCTATCCATTTTTTCAAATAGATTAGGGAGATAGCTTTTTTAAAAGCGTTAATGGGTGGTGTTTGGTCCACCACAAAATCTTGGTTTAGTCGAAAACCAGTCAAAATTAGTGTTTGAACAATTGGATTGTTTGGTTTTGACATTTTAACTGATTAAACAAAGTTGAAACATTTTTTTCTGATATATTTGATTTTTTAGCTATTTTTTCTACTATTTTTATTTTTAAAAGTATAGTCCAACTAATTTGATCAACTACCACTCTTGTTTTGATTGAACCAAATCCAGAGGTATAAGAGCACATTCATAGGATAAAAAAGAGCAAAATAATTATTTATTTGATAAAATGTTAATTAAAGGGTTGACCCTACTAGAGGAGTCAAAATATAACAAATTACATTTAAAAGTTTGCACTTAAATTTCCATTTCAATCAGTCTTCAAATTTTTTTTAAAAGTTCCCATGTTGTTCTTATTTGGGGTTAGAAAGCCTAAACAATTTGGTGTACTTTGATAATTTTACCACCAAATAGCTCTTAACATAATGTCAAAGTGCCTTTGCTTGTTTGGAGTTGAAAATAACAAACAACTTGTTTGGTATTTGAAATGAGGAACAATAAGTGATATTTAAGTTATTTTACATGTGGAAAAGTATACAATGACACCATTTATTTTTGGTACATGGTGGTCACAATTAATCTTGATCATTGGAGGCGAAATCAAATGGTTATATTATTCCATTAACCAAGCTCAAACTTCCAAATAACTTTTTTCCAACTTTGTGATACATTTAGATGTCAGATTTCATATCAGATGGTTGTAAATAATTAAAACCTCCTTGTATAAAAAATAAAAGAAAAAGTTTATATAATGTTGCAATCTTAAAATGTAGAATCACAAATGCACCTCAAAAATCTATCGAAAATGTTATTTTAATGTTGAAAAAACCCTCTAATCGATCATCTCGACATCGAGATGTATGAATATGAAAAAAAAATATTTTTTGAGTTCCAAAACTAGTGCATCTTGCAACACATTATCTAGATTGCCCATTTTCAAGATTTTCATATATTTATAGATCTACTTGAGTTTAACTATTTTTGGAATTTAAAAATTTCTAATTAGGTATGAAAATAGATTTTAAGATAATACTAAGATTTTTTTTACAACAAAATTATATGTTATGATAAAATTTTAAGGCACGCTTTAATTAGATCGTTTAAGGTTGCAACCTTATAGAAATCGCACCCAAAAATAAATAGTCTCATTGTATACAATCCTTTTAGATATACGATCTAATACAAGTATCTATGTTAAATGCCAGAAATTACCTCTTTTTATTCCTTACCCAAAATGTTGTACAAGTTTTTATTTCTAACACGGTGTTCGTTATTTCCAGTTCTCAACAAGGATAGGTTGCTTATCTCATTATGTTAAGACTAATTTGGAGATAGGAATTAATGAAGAGCACTAATTATTTAGGCTAGATAAACACTCAATAAGGGCAATCTAGAAAATTATTAATATTTTTACATGGGTACCTGATTGATATTCATATTTAAAGCTAAACCCTCCGATGTAATTAATGATCTTTTAACAACTTATTTTGAAAGGGGTTCCATCCTTGCAACCTTAAACAATTAAATTAAGTCTTGCCTTTAAATTTTATCATCAATATAATTAAAGTGTCAATTTTTTTTTAGGCTAGCTTGATAATCTATTTTCGTATTTAATTATAAAACGTTAATTTCTAAAAATAGTTCAAACCAAATAAATCTATAAACACTTTGAAAATCTTGAAAATGGATTGTCCGGATAATGTGTTTCAATATAAACTATGTGCAGGACTCGGAATCTTTGTTTACTTTTATATTTATACATGTTGATGATCAATTAGAAGATTTTCCAACATCAAAGCAACTTTTTTATGATGGATTTTTGTGCTGCACTGTAATTCTATGGATCCGATTTCTATGCAGCCAAGCCCGCACATGTAGATATGCGGGCCCCTTAATAGATTTATTTTTTAGATGGATTTTAAGACGTAATTTTTAAAGACATGGAATCTCTAACATGAAGATTATGAATATGAAAAAGTAAATAAATTTTAAAAACTAGAAATAATAATTTTACTAAAAAAACATTTGGACTGTAAGTTTCTATTGTTTTTAGATGCTTTACACTTTTTGGACTGCATATGTAGAAATGCTGTCCGGTCCACACGAAACAATTTTCCTAATTATATTTTAAACTTACAAAAATTTTTCCTTACGGAAAATTGTTTCATGCAAGCCGGATCGCATTTCTACATATACAGTCCAGAAAGTGAAAAACATCGATGGATTCAAGTAGGTGTTCCATTTAAAAACAATGAAAACTAACGATTCAAATATTTTCTTACCAGAATTACTACTTTTAGTACTTAAAATTTATTTATTTATTCATATTCATGATCTCCATGTTAGAGTTTACGTGTCCTTGAAAATTAAATCTTAAAATCCATCTAAAAAATAGATGTTATTAAGAGGCCCGCATTTCTACATATGCAGGCTTGGCCGCATGGAAACCGGGTCCTCCCTTTAATGTATATTTCCCTATTTATTATGAATAGGGGCAATTATTGGAAATTTCATTAATGATTGTGGGCAATATTTCAATCATCGTCCCTCTCAACCCATAATGCTGGCCACAGATGAAAGGACTCCGCATTTACACGCGCTCCTCGTTAAACTTCGCTCTCCTTTCCCCTTTCTCTCTCTCTCTCTCTCTCTCTCTCTCTAACATTTCTAACTACATTGTTCGTATGCTCTCTCGACGATATTATTTCTCTCACTAAACTATTCCTAATCCCTGCAACATTATTTCTCTACACTATTCCTATTTTTTTGTTTATTTTAACTTAATTTTCCGATCAGATGCTTCTTCCAGTTTCTCTCACTAAAAGCTGATCTCTCGCTTCACTGTTTTCCTTTATTTAAGTCGAAATCTCGCTCTATCGAGTCGTTTAAGTGTTTATTTTTTCACATTACTCTCTATTTCTCGATCATTATCTGCCTCAGTTTCTCTCTCTATCTCTACACAATTCTCTCTCTAGAGCTTGTGATTTGGGGTCGAGAAGACCTAATTCACAATTGGGTAGAATTCGGGACAATTTGAATATTCACACGCAAAGATGCAGCCTGATCAAAGAAGAAAAGTAAGATTTTTTTTCCCTCAAATTTAATTATTTATGTTCGTTGAGCATCCAAGGCTTGATATATTAAATGGTTTTCAAGGACTTTGAAACAGTCTTATTTTATAATTATTGCTTATGTGATAGTTTATTTACTGAAAGTTACTTCTTCTTGTTTTTTTTTAATCAATGAAGCCTGCATTAGAGAATTTTACGTTTTTAATGTGAATCTCACAAGTGAAACTTGGTAGTTGTGTAAATGGACTTTTTTTTTTTTTTTTTTCTAATTTGGAAACTCATGGTTTTGATCTGTTTAAATTCGAACTTCTGGTTGTTCGTTTTGTTTGAATTTAAATTATTTAAATTTAAAAGTGGGGTGCTTTTTTTTTTTTGTTTTGAAAACTACAATTTTTCCACTTATTTAATTGATATAAATATATTTAGGCATGGTAGATTTTTTTTCAATCAATCTGTAAAAATGATGTGGTAATTTGAGGATTCCATGGAGACATCCGAGAAACATTTGAGGGATGTGTGCTCTTTTCTATTTCCCAATCAATTTATTTTACCTTTTATATTATTTCAATTTTATCAGATGTGTATTCAGAGTGTAATTGTAAATATGCCTAGCATAAGCGGATCGAAATTCACCCCAGAAAATTTCCTTAAAGCCCAATAAAGGTTTTGGCAAAATTTAATCTGAGTTAATTTGGGGAAAGCCATTCAAAACTTTTACTTGGTTTCATTTGTTTTCTTTCTCAATCTGTTATATATTTTTCCCACCTAGTTTCGTCTGCATTCATATGGAATTGGTTGGAAAATCAGGAGTTGATGCTGAATTTCAAAAAGAAAAAGAACAAAAGAAACTGAAACAGTTGGTTATAAAATCTGACCCACTATAAACATTTGTTAATAATTGGGTGCATCTCTTATTACTGTTTTCAATGTTTAGAATTGATGAGAAATCTATACTGATCCCTAACTGGAAAGAAAAGGGAAACATGTATCAAATTCCATGAAACAAGATACAGAAAGGAAATACCTGAGAAAATCTCTAAGTTGTGTTATTGTTAAATTTGTAATTTGCACTGCTTTCGTGTTCCGCACACATTGTTTAAAGATGTAAAATTCATGTCTTCGATTGAGGTTTAATAGAACACTAATTGATCAATACTTTTCCCCTAATACAGGGCCCTGTAGAAATGGATTTCTTTACTGAGTATGGAGAAGGCAGTCGCTATAAGATTGAGGAAGTTATAGGTAAAGGAAGCTATGGTGTAGTGTGCTCTGCATTAGATACTCACACTGGGGAGAAAGTCGCAATTAAGAAGATAAATGACATTTTTGAGCATGTCTCTGATGCGACTAGAATTCTACGAGAGATCAAGCTTCTTAGGCTTCTTCGCCACCCCGATATTGTTGAGATCAAGCATATCTTATTGCCCCCTTCAAGAAGGGAATTCAAGGATATATATGTGGTGTTCGAGCTCATGGAATCAGATTTACACCAGGTTATCAAGGCCAACGATGACTTGACCCCTGAGCATTATCAGTTCTTCCTTTATCAGCTGCTTCGAGGCTTGAAATTCATACATTCAGGTGAATGTGACTATTTTGATTTTTCTTGAGGTCCAAAAAATGTTTAGTTTTCGCCTGAGTTATCCAGTAAATGTAGTAAAAACTTCAATTTTCTTCAAGTTGTGTGGATAGCGAAATAACTTTTGCTTGGTTTAGGCTAAGGGGATTTTTCACTGGGAAACTTGTCATAGAACTTTTACCTTTATGCAGGTTAACTCCATGAAATCAGGCTCTTATGCACACACGTGCGTGCGTGCACCCCCCCCACACACATATATATTCATACAGCACTGAATTGTTATTAGAAGATCTTTCTTAGCATGCATACCCCCACACACATATATATTCATACAGCACTGAATTATTATTAGAAGATCTTTCTTAAAAGATTTATGGTGCTTTGTGTGTTATAAATCACATTATTGCTGCAAATTTTTATGTGCTGTATAAGTAATATATTTCACTCTCATCCACTTAACTTGGATTTCTTCATTTGGGTTTCTCTCACATCCATTTAAACTTGGATATCTTCATTTGGTTTTTCTGTCACATCAACGTAAACTTGGATTTCCCCTCTTTTGAATTTCTCCATTATGATTTTTTCTTCCCACAATCAGATGCCCCCAATTGTGGCATTGGTGAATCTTTAACACGCAGAAGGTCTGACCAATGTCCCTAATCTATTCGTGCCCATGGTGAATTTGATACTGATTTGATGTTGGCTTTAGGGTCCTGTAATACCATTAAATTAAGATTATACATATAGTCTTCAACTTGCAGCCTTAATCATGAGATGGATTCTTCTCATAAACTTTTAAGCCCGATGGATCATTGCCGCACTACTTGAACCACAACGGCTGAATCAGATAATTGCAGTAGAAGCTAATTCTCAGAGTTAGCCGTCGTGAGACCTTGTCCTTCATGATTTCTAAGAAAATGTACCAAGAATTTGCTGTCCCTCTGATGAGGAACGAGATTCAGAAATGATCCAGTAAGTCCAAACGTAGCACAACGATTAATAGAACTGAGTAATATCTTTATCTCTTTCTTTCCTTTTTTTTTTCTCTTCTTTTTTTGAAGTAGCTGAGTAACCCACAATGACCTGAAAATATATGATTATCCTTACGTATGAAACTCGAAGCTCCAAAAAAAAATGTGGATAAAGCAAATTGGGAAACACTTGAAAATCTTGAAAATGGACAGTCTAAGTAATGTCTTACGAAATGCACTATTTTAAGTCCTACTTAAAATCCTTTTTCTTTTCATTCTTATACATTTCGAGGTCGAGATGATTAATTGGAGGATTTTCCAACATCGGAACAACATTTTCCAATGGGTTTTGAGGTGCGCTTACTTTTACAGGATATATATATATATATATATATATATATATATATATATATATATATATATATATATAGGGAAAAGATGATATTAGCTCACTAGCTCATATGAACATATGAGCCCAACGTCCCAGATTAAATTTGGGCCGATCTGACGATCACAGATGTCGGGTAGTGTTTGAATTTTAGTTTTTTTTTCTACATATCCAAATTACTTGAAATTTTAGGTATGTGTTCTTCTCATCAAGGCGCATCTAATCAAAATATAAAAAAAATTATTCGAGAATTTTTTTTGACCAAAATACCCTTTGAAATTTTTTGAGGGTATTTTGGTCAATTTATTTTATGTAAAATATTTTTTTGATATTTTTCGAAGATTCACCCATTTTTTATGAATACTAAAATTTTAAGTTATTTGGATTTGTAGAAAAAAAACGAAAATTCAAACACTACAGGACATCCGTGATAGTCAGATCGGCCCAGAATCAATCTGGGACGTTGGGCTCATATATTCATATGCGCTAGTGGGCTAATCCCATCTTTTCCTATATATATATATATATATTAACCCTTTGTTCAATTAGCTGGTATTCTGTAACCACCGTTGAATTCTGGTTGTGTGGTGCATGGCCAAATATGTTTCTGGCTGATGTGCTTATTTACACATATTTTTGCAGTTAGCTTGTATTCTCTAATAACCGTTAAGTTCTGATTGTATGGTACTTGACGATTCTTCTGATGGAGAAGCCCCTTCAAACTGTCCTCCTGAGGCGGCATTTCCTCCCCCAAGGCAAAACCCTCACTACCGCGACTGCGGTTGTGTTTCAAAACCACTATAGTGTAGTGAGGAACGAATAAAAACAGTGTTTCTACGAAACTCAACAAATCTTGCAGTTAGAAAAGGAATAACTAAAAAAGGTGCCACATATGTTTCTGGGTAATGTGTCTATTTACACATATTTTTACAAGAAAATTTCAGGGAGAGTTCTCTGCATCTTTGCCCCAAGCGAAAGCTTTAAGGAAATAGTTTCTTTGAAATGGTTCGTGGAAATGGAAGTTAATGACTAGTTCTTGAAAGCCTTTTGTTTTCTAGGATTGGCTGTCCTCCTTACTAAGGATTTTATTTTGATTCTGGGATCATGAAGTTATGATGTTTCTTAGGGTTATGTTTGGTGTTGCAGCAAATGTTTTCCATCGCGACCTTAAACCAAAGAATATATTAGCAAATTCTGATTGCAAACTCAAAATCTGCGACTTTGGCCTTGCAAGGTTTGCCTTCAATGATACCCCGACAGCCATATTCTGGACGGTATGTTTATTATCACGAAATCTATTATGTACATTGTAGTTTCTCTTGGGGCATAATTTTAGTTGTTTTGAGGCTACATCCATAAATTTAAGCACTGTAAAATGTTATGTTATTTGGTTTCTAAGTGCCACTGTTTTCTAAATAATTGATCATAATTTTATGCTTATAGGACTATGTTGCAACGAGATGGTACAGAGCTCCGGAATTGTGCGGTTCCTTCTTCTCAAAGGTGCGCATTTACTCCTCTTTTTAATTCGGTGAAGATACCTATCTCCCTTTGTAGTCATTTTTTGTATCTTTTGTTTGTGCTATTCAGAATCTGGGAATTGAAATGTAAATATTAGAACATAATGAAAAGTTTTATATTTTTGATGTAATTTTTTGCAGTACACCCCAGCAATAGATATTTGGAGCATTGGTTGCATATTTGCTGAAATTTTAACTGGAAAGCCACTCTTTCCAGGGAAAAATGTGGTTCACCAACTGGATATAATGACTGATTTGTTAGGAACGCCTTCCGCAGAAGCCATTGCAAGGGTTCGATCCCATCATTTAGAAAACTCATATTCCAATAATCCAAATTAATTTAGGATTGCCTTCTCTGATGTCACCCTTAAAGGTTACTGCTTAGAAAGTTTTAGTTAATGTATGTGCAATGTGGGTTTTCTTCATGCAGGTTCGCAATGAGAAGGCTCGGAGATACTTAGGCAGCATGCGTAAGAAAAAACCTGTACCTTTCACGCAAAAATTTCCAAATGTGGATCCTTTTGCTCTCCGTTTATTGGAAAGGATGCTTGCATTTGAACCTAAAGATCGGCCAACTGCTGAAAAGGTACACTCATCTTTCTCCCACTGGTCAGGTATGCATCTATGTTCTTAGAATAAATTTCTTTGACTGGTAGTATCGATACCCTATAAATTGGCCCAAGACCCATTCTCCATGGATCCCTTGCATATGATTTCTGCTTGCTCATATTTTCTTTTTTCTTTTCGTTTTTTAAATAATGTATCGTTCTTTTACATTTGGAGATCTCTCTCTCTCAGTTTTCCTTATCGATTCCCATTCATTTTCTCTTTTTGGTTTGCTTTTACATGCAATGAGCCTCCCATGAAGAAACTTTTGCCAGCCTCCTTTTCTTTCCCATCGCGACATTCATCTAACAATGGAATCTGCTGCTGATGTTGCAGGCTTTGGCCGATCCCTACTTCAGGGGCCTGGCAAGGGTTGACAGGGAGCATTCTACCCAACCACTGACAAAGATGGAATTCGAATTCGAGAGGAGGAGGTTAACAAAAGAGGATATAAGGGAGCTCATATATAGAGAAATTCTTGAGTACCATCCAAAGATGCTGAAAGAATTCCTGGACGGAACTGATTCTACTGGGTTTATGTACCCAAGGTAGCTTATCCAAGCACTAGTCCTAGACCCCAAAATACGAAGGGAAATTTATCCAAGTACCCATTATAGGTCAACTATTTAACATTCTACCCACGTCCTTGATTTGATTCAAACTACCTATCAAAAGATGCATGATCAAGAGTTGGAATAGTTGCAAATGGGAAAAATGTTGAATAGTTCATCTCTTATGGGTACTTTGATCAAAATGATCCATATAGCTCTTTTTTGTTGTAGTGCTCAACTCTCTAGTTTCTTACCTTGCAGTGCTGTTGATCAATTCAAGAAACAGTTCGCTTACCTAGAGGAGCACTTTGGAAATGGCGTGACAGTTGCCCCATTAGAGAGGCAACACGCATCGTTGCCTAGGTATTATCTATAACAATATTAAGTTCTCATTGCTTACTTCTTTTTTTCTTTTTTTTTTTTTTTTTGAGAGAGAGAGAATTGTTGTTTTTTTTTTGCCCTTTTCTCTTTTACGTTGAGGATTGATCTGGCCATTAATGACTTCTTCACATGCAGGCCTTGTGTGTTATATTCAGAAGAAGCTACTCAAAATTCAGAGGTCCTTGCTGATTCCTCTAGGTGTGGCAATAGCGAGTCAAATAAGCCACCGTCAGATAAGATCGCTGGGATTGCAATGAGCAAGGTTCCCCTCCAAGTTCATCAGAAAGCTCTGCAAGGTAGAATTAGTATCCTATTCTCATGTCTCTTAACTAGTGTCATTGATAATTTCTAATTTCATGTGCTGAATAAAATTACAGATTACCAATAAAAAAAAGGGAAAAGAACAGTAAAGACAGAGTAGGATTTGAAGATCATTGGGTGATTAAATGAAGTTTGGAGCTTGGATTATTATATGATGATGCTGAATGATTGTTCTCGTTCCCTTAGATTTTTCTTTATTCTTCATGTACGATTTTTAGTTGTGTTTTTCTTTTGGGGTGGGGCTTGGTGGGGTTTTGGGCAAGGACATTGACCTTACATCTGTTGATTACACAGGCAGTGCTGCAAAGCCCGGAAAAGTAATCGGGTCAGTTTTGCATAATGGGAATGGGGTGGCATTGACAGAGGCCTATGAGCAGCGGAGAGTCATAAGACATCACCCAGCCATTGTCACTCAATACAATGCTTCTAATTGCTCGTACCCTCGTAGAAATTCAGCCATTAAAGGAGAAATAAGGGAAGAGGAGGCATCAAATGTTGTCCAACCAAAGCCCCAATATGTTGCTCGAAAAGTTGCATCTCAAGCTGGAGCTGGTCCTTGGTGCTAGTTTCTTGTGGGGCCCATCTATCAGCATGAATAGAACGTGTTGCTGGCTCAGCAACTGATGGACTATGAAAGGTGGAAACCATCATCCTCCATAGGCCATTGTTGTCATGATCGTCTGTTGAGATGATGGACGGTGATGGACACAAAATGGGCACCCACCATTTGGGTCATGTCCTGTTCTGGTGGTTCTCTCTCTCTCTCTCTCACACACGCACACACACATCATTCATGACCCCAATGGAACTATGGTTCATCAAGAATGGGTCCCCTCTATTCATATGCTGCTCTCCCAAATTTCTTACTATTATCGAGCGAAAAAAAAATTGCTAAATATATCTTCCTGTGATGACCTAGATGAGAAAGGTCACTGGAATAGTCACTACCTATCCATCTGTGTAGTTTGCTGATACATGAAAATGGATACACTGACCTGACCATAACTATGTGGCTTTTAATCCAAGAAAAAAAGAATTGAGTGGTGAGAATTGGGTTGAGAAAGACTTAAAAGAATGGAGGGAAGGAATGGGTAACTGAGAGAGGGTGGAAAACAGAGTTGGAAGAGGCATTGGAGGAGGATTATTAATGGTTGGTTTCATGTGAGGATTAAATATCAGTGTACTTAATATGTGATGGACTGCTGCTTTGGAAATATATTCATTTGACCATTACTTGTGTTCAAGTTACCCAATGGTACTACATTATGATTTTGGAGGCAATTTACAACACAATTTTTTGCTTGGGCTTTTTTGGTAACATCTAAAATTATTATCGTCAGAGCCATTTCCCAACTAATTGAGATGGGTTATTTGAATTTTAGTTCGTCATTCTGTTTTATTAATGGTCATACATTTAGTGAAGTCATAAGTCCCCATATCTTTAATATGAAATACCAATATATGGAATGGTTTATACTAAATAATAGTAAAATTGATTATTTACCAATTTCTTATTTGGAGGTGTGGTACCTCCTGATCATGGAGGTTTAGTATTTGCTTAGAGAACTCTCTCTCTCTCTCTGTCTCTCTCCATTCTTTATTTTGTACTCTATTGGAGGTGAATTATCACCTTATCATGGAAGTTTATTATTTGCTTAGATATCCCTCTCTCTCTGTTGTTGCACTGTTTTGCAGATGTATTATCACCTCAGCTTTGGAGGTTACGTTATTTGCTTAGAGAACCCTTTGCTCTCTCTCTAACTGATCCATTTGCATGATGAGTAAAAAACCATAAACACGAGTTGCAAACCTGTGAAGGTAACTGCTGACATTTTAGGATAGGAGCTGGGTCATGGTGGTAGCACCCTTCGTACTTAGTTATTACGTTGTGGTTTTCAATTCTACTGGTACCACCCATGATGCTTTTAAAGAAAGCTAACTTCCTAATCCAAATGAAAAAAAATAGGTAGGGGACTATCTTTCCCACTGAATCATCCAAAAAAAATATGCTAACATTATCAAATTACTGCTGGAACAAAATTCAACTCAAAGCGCTTTCTTTACAGCCAAATGTTCCCACGTTTTACTGGCCAAGCTTACTGCTAATACATTCCTTTCCTAGGAAAAAACCATTTTTGTTTTAACTGTACAAAATAAAGTTATATGAATAAAATCACATAATTATCAATTGCACTTTATTGCTTTTTGCGCAAAACCATCTATGATAGTTAATGAACTATAGTAGATGATCCATGAACTCCCTCTATGATACGATTTTTGAAAAATTGCTTTTATATTTTAAAGGGATTGCATACTGCAACAACACGTATTACGCATGATACAAGGAGGTCACAATGACCCTTAGTCATTATATGTGAAATCCATCAGCTTGTAGTGCATCAAAAATCTCTAAAGTTTATTTTTCACTTTGAGCTTGATCAATGCAGTTGTAGCCACCCAATTTTAGATCTAGCGGTCAAGGGTCCTGTCAAAGGTAAGTAGTCTAATTGAACCGTCTTTTTCAAAAAAAATTGTTTTAAAATGCAAGATTTTTAAAATAACTTAAAGGAACTCTTTTTAAAATATTTTTGAGAATGGATTCCGTGGTTAGTAAGTCAGGGTTGTGGATAGTTGTGTTCTAACACGGGTAGGGGGATCCTTTCCCAGAACTACCCCCACAAAAAAAAAAAAGTATTTCATTAAATTTACCACATTTCAAGTAATGAAAAGTTTATATAAGGTAACAATCTTAAAATGTAGAATTACATATGCATATCAAAAATCTATTGAAAAATGTTGTTTTAAGGTTGAAAAAACCCTCCAATTAATCATCTCGACATCGAGATGTATGAATATGAAAAAATAAAGAAAAAAAGAAAAGATTTTGAGTCCTAGAAATAGTGCATCTTTCAACATATTATCTAGATCGCCCATTTTCAAGATTTTCATATGTTTATAGATCTAATTGATTTTAACCATTTTTTAAGTTTAAAATTTTATAATTAGTTATGAAAATAAAATTTCAAAATATCCTAATAATTTTTTCCATCAAAATTACATGTAGTGATAAACTTTGGAGATGCACCTTAATTGGATTGTTTAACGTTGCAACCTTATAGAAACCACTCCCTTCAAGTAATGTTTAAACTTTTCTCTATGATATTTTGTTGGGCTCATTATTATTGGTTTAGTTGTTGATCATTTATATTGTCAAGTAAATTTCTCTATTTTTAATAGGAAAATTATATAATGAGACTATTTATCTTTGGTACAAGAGGGTCACAATTAATTCTAACCATTAGATGTGAAATTGGATAGATGCATTTATTCTATTGACCAAGCTCAAACTTCAAAAGAAAATTCTCAAAGTTTGTTACACACCTAAGCTTTCAGATTTCACATCGGATGGTTATAAATACTTGTGACCTCTTTGTATCAAAGGTAAATTGTCTCATTGTATACAATCCCTTTCATGCAATAAATACGCTAAAGTATCAAACTTTTTACAAATATAATAAAAATTATTAAATAAATGCCACGCCCATCATATCCATTTAAATGTTACATTTGCTATTTTTCTTCAGTATTTTAAAACCAATATATATATATATATATATATATATATATATATATATATATATATATATCAATCAGTGATTTCATGCCACGGTTGTATCATAGTATAATACAACTACACTTCTAAAAAACCATATTTGTGGTATTTGTATGACCCAAAATTTTGCACACATACTCTTTTCATCTAAATAATTAATCCCAAAAAAATAAATTCTCAATTTGGACCTTAGATAAAGTCAAAATGAGTTCTCTCCAACAACGAATCTAGACCATTCATTTGGTGAATTTCAAGATCTTAGCCTTTACAAACTCAAAATCATTTTTTTCCTTTTAAACATTGTTCAACTAATGATAATAAAGCCATCTAAAAAAATTGAAAAAAAAAAAATTCTTCTAAATTCTAGATTTAAGCATCTTATCAAAATGGACAGCCTATATTAATTGGGTTAAAAAAATACTTTTTAGATTGCATTTTTAAATTTTTCTTTTTTGTGATTGTTCATTAAAATGAAAAGAGTGTATATTTGAAAATTTGGATCAAACAAATGGCCTTAACATAGTTTTTGAAGGTTGTTGCATCATATTACTACACAACCTATATATATATATATATATATATATATATATATATATGGAACATACTACAAAAAGCCTATAAGCGAAAAATGAACAGTGATTTTGCTTACCATCATCACCGTTCAAAATTCATGGCACGATCATGATTGTCTGGTAGTATTTCACTTTTTATTATTTTTCTACAAATCGAAATGATTTAAAATTTTTATGGTGTGCTCATCAAAAATAGACGAATCTACAAAAAATATCAAAAAATAATTTACATGAAATAAGTTGACCAAAATACCTCCGAAATGTTTCAGGCGTATTTTGATCAATTTTCTTTTTGCAAATTATTTTTTTTATATTTTTATTAGGTGCATCTCACTAAGATGTACACACATTCCAAATTTCATATTATTCTGATTTGTAGAAAAAAAATGAAAAATGAAACACTACATGACAATTGTGACCGTGAGATGAATTTTGAACGGTGACTATGATAGGCAAAATCATTATTCATTTTTTTCTATAAACATTGAAAAGACTTTTCCTATATATATATATATATATATATATATATATATATATATATATTTATATATAACTCAATCTTCAATAAATGCAAAACTAAAAACAATAATTTCATGTAATAATCTCACCGACTGACAAAGGATTTGCTAAGGCTTTAGGTACCTATAAAGGCATGGTCTCAAATGCTAGCTCTTAGAGAGGCTTTGGCTCCCAAGTTTTCCAAACATCATATCTCCATAGTTTGTTTATATTAAATGGTATCCAGAAGAGTGGCCTCCAAGAAAATTATAATAATAATAATAAAACAGGTGCCAAAGAAGGCCTTTTTCCACACCATATGCCACCATTTGACGCACAATTATCTCTAATAATTTGTTTTAACAATATAATTAACTATATTAATCAATAAACGCAAACTATTATACAAGCCAACAAGCTCATACTGTCGCCTAAACCACTTTCGAAAAGGGCACTTGGGATCCCAATTTTTGTAGACATGAATATCTAATCTAGGGGATCAAAACAAATAACAAAAGAATTCGCGCAAAAAGCTCTACGGTAACCTACTTATTCTGTAAACCCAAAAAAAAAAAAAAAGAGAGAGAAATGAGTCTACTATTTTAGGTAAACACAAGCGCCCAGTCTACAAGCCTTCAAGAACTCAAAATTATTTCTTTGGAAAAGATTATATTATTAAGAGATTGTATACAATTAGACCATTTCCCATTCACACATGGAGGTCACAATTACTTATAACCATCCAATAGTTTGAGTGTCACAAAATTTGAAAATTTTTTTTTCGAAATTTGAACTTGGACGAAAATAAATACAACCATCAAATTTCACATCCAATGGTCAAGATTAATCATCACTCCCTTGTACCCAAGATAAATGGTTTCATTAATATAATTTTCCTTTTTTTAAAGTCAAAGACGTGCACAATTTCAGTCCAAACAAATCCCTCGAGCTTTGTTTCGAGGCTCGGCTCATATTGTAGCCATTAACCTAATGGCTTATAGAATATTTTCATCTTAAAGTCATGAAGAAGTTCCCAAGAGAGAAAAACAAGGTATGCTTCTAGAAATGATCACAGATTATCATTAAGGACTAAGACAGATTAGAAGTTTGAAGAGTATATAGCAGCATTGTGAAGTGTGAACAAACAACAGGTAAAATCAGGAGACTAAAAGTTGAATGAGAAAATAGCACATTAGTAAAGTTGAATGAGAATATAACACATTAGTAATCATACAAGAGGTAAAGTCACAATGGTTTACACCTTCCTTCATCCCAACACAGAAATGGAAAGAGGTTCACTAGTACACTAAGGCTCTCATGTTAAGACTGCCAATCAAGGAAGGACAGACTTTACACCCTAGAAGACAAAGCTAAGAGAATGGTTAACAAAGTTCTTTTTTCCTTTTTTCCCCTTTTTTATTAATGAAGGTCAAAATATTTTCGAGACCCTGAACCTGTTCGCTATGTCCTTTGCTTTACACGCCTTCCATTGCTATCAGTCCCATCAAAAGCCTCGTTTTGGTGCCGACATGTTATAATCGAATGCTCCCCCACCCTTGCCACATATTCTAGAAGCTCGGTAAGAACAGGTGGGCAGCTCTGCTTCAAATATTCGAACCCCTCGGTCTGCATAACCGCTGTATCCAGCAAACAAAACACCAGTTAAGATCATCAGAGTCCCTTATCATTACTTGATCAATTCATTCATTTCACCTGGTAAACAGGAATGGTTACCATTTTTTTTTGGAAAATGCTAACTTTAACAGAAAATGAAATGTTACTTTGTGTAATAAAATTCCTTGACATTCTTTTTCAGGTAATGAAATTAAGTAGGCATTCTTTTTCAGGTAATGAAATTAAGTATTAGTGCCTATGCACTTTAAATTTAGCCCAAATCACCGGCCACCCTCTTTCTTCCCTTCCTTGGCCTTCACTAAGCCTTTGTCAATTAGACTGATAAACACAATATCAAGGTTTCAAAAAACAGTCCGCCCAGCGCTTAGGCAGCCTGAACAAAAAAACCGCACACCTCTACCCAGGCGGCCCTACACGGTCGGTTGTACCTGGGCGGGCGCCCAATGTCCAGTTCTGTAGGCGCCCAAGACCATAAGGCGTTTTTCGATTTTTAAATTAGCCCAACAGGGGTCATTTTGATCCCAAGTTTGTATGGCGGGTGCCCGTTTTTCGATTTTTAAATTAGCCCAAAAAGGCAAAAGGGGTCACTTTAATCCTATAAAAGTATTATGGGGTTTATTTTTTAACCCCAAAAGTGAAAAAAAAAAAAAAAAAAAAAAAAAAACCATCAATCTCTAAACTTATTGCACCACAGGGCGCCCGAGGTTAACTTATTGCACCACAGGGCGCCCGACGTTCTAGGGGCCCGCCTAGGAGCCAAAAGGGCCGCCTAGCTAGCGTGTTTTGAAACCTTGCCCTATCATAATGTTTTAGATATATTGGTTTTCCCGGGTGATATCTTATACCATGGCAATTC